>NW_025335941.1:57663316-57721290 GCF_004798865.1 Varanus komodoensis | reverse complement strand
ATGAGAAGGAAGGACTCCCTGGAGAAGAGCCTAATGCTGCAAACAATAGATGGCAAAAGAAGAAGGGGACGGCAGAGGATGAGGCGGCTAGATGGAGTCACTGAAGCAGTTGGTGTGAGCTTAAGTGGACTCTGGCGATGGTGGAGGATAGGAAGGCCTGGAGGAATATTGTCATGGGGTCGCGATGGGTTGGATGTGACTTCATAAGTAGCAGCAGCAGCAGCAACAACCCAATCACTCACAGACACTGATTGGGAGCACCTCTGGTCTCACTAGGATTTGACAAAAAGGAACAATAGAGCCGGGTGGCATCTGAAGGTACCATCAAGGGCCCCTGGTTTTAAAGGAACTGGAATCAGGGTCTCACCTGGAATATGAGTTTGTAGAGTAAAAGACCATAATGGCATTCAATTGTGTTAATCAGAGTTTCAAAAGTGGCTGTAATTTCTGGGCACATTCTGGACTCTTAGTGCACTTTGCCATTTGGACTGCAAAGAGAAGGTGATGTTCACTTCAGATCCACCTGCTTTTAGTTGTTATTTAAACTCAAAACCATCCATTCAGAGCACATGCAACCCACAAGGGTTCATGCCAACTTATTGAAATAGCTTTAACAACTAAACAGTGTATATGTGTGCTGCATTTAACACTTAAATTGTAAATAGAATATGAAATAGCAACAGGTGTCTTTCTTGTTATTTTCACACTTACACACATATATACACAAACACACACAGAGATTGAGAGCGAGAGAGAGAGAGGAATCTGTCAGGACATCGCTTGCAATGAAAGGGATTATACAACCCTGAAGCGATGAATATGTTGCAACAAATTTTCAAATGCCAACACTACCAAGGGATGCCCCTTTCATTTTTACTTAAACAAATCCATCCGTCAGTGACATGAAAAGAGCAAATATCAGTTGATGCAGAGCAAATGCATTAGATAAACTCACTCGTGCAACCTTCTTGCCTAAGTACCTTTGGAAGTCCACGGGGATTATTTTGTAGATGGCAAATTGTCTGACATGGATGCAAACTGACAAGGGTTTGCAACCTTCAATTATTACACAGAATCATTCTCAATTTAATGTGGGGACTTGAGACCTGGGGACTTCACTTTAGATTATTATTCAGTGGAAGGCTTGTGACAGCTTCAGGGCAAGTCAAACTTGCAAGATTGCAAAATGCCCTTTAACAACTGCTGGTTTATAGATCGGGAGAGAAAGAAATCAGAAGTTTGGGTGTCTTTGCTTGTTCAGGTGAAGAAGCTAATCAGCCCCAGAGTCAACTGGAGTGCGTGAATGCAAGACAATATTACCCAGAATATTCATTAATCTCTGTTTTTTGACATTTGCTGGCAGGTTAGAACTGCTGCTGGAGTTTGGAATCAGATTTCAGTGCTGGTCAGGCAGAATTTATAAGGACTCTCTAGATGCCATGTCAGGTTCTGCACAGAACCTTCTGATCCCTCTATTATGATAGTCTAAGCTACAGTAGATTTCTTAGAAAAGATCTGGAAATGGAACAAGTGTGACCCAGGCTGACATATATTGGATTTTGAATATGTAGACCTTAAAAGAATACTATAATCCCGAGTGGACAGTTGTGAGTTTCAGAACGAAAAGAGACATGTGGGACAGGGAAGATAATAGAGCAAATCCTTCTGGTTCCCTTTCTTCCACATTAAAACCCCATGTTTTTTCTCTTCTAAATGTGGAAAACTTTACAAATGTGGGTATTTTTTTTTTATCAAAACCAACCTGAAATGAAATGCTTTCCCCCTACCCCAATAAAAACAATAATTAGTTTATTTATTTATTTTTCGATTAATATTCTGCATTTTTCCTCAAAGGGCTCAAGGCAGCTTACATCATTCTCCTCCTCCATCTTATCCCCACAACAACAACCCTGTGAGGCCGAGAGACTGTGACTGGCCCAAAGTCACTCAGTTTGGCCCCATGGCCGAGCGGGGACTAGAACCCAGATCGTCTGAGTCCCAGTCCCATGCTCTTAACCACTACGCCACACTGGCTCTCCAGTGTGTTGGAGGATTATCATCATTACTATTACCTTTATACCTCGCCTTTTTTTCTCTCACAGGGAACCCAAGGCAGCTCTTGGGTTCTCTTCTCCTCTCCATGTATTCTTCCAACAACAACCCTGTAGGCTGGGCTGAGGGACAGGCCCAAAGTCCGCAGTGAGCTTCACATCCAAGTGCGACCAGAACTGAGATCCCCCAGATCCCAGTCCAACACTCTAACCACTAGATCACATTGGTTCTCACTGGGCAGGAAGAACTATGATTTCTTTGTCTGACAGATCACTTTTAAAGGTGGGGTGCCTATCCAAAAAAAAGAGGTAGTAATCCAAGTTAGGTACTAACATGGAGAAATATGCAGGTATTCAACCTAAAATGTTGAGCTGGCCCTGCCAGTTTTGGTTTCACAACATTTTAAAAAGTTATCATTTCAAATTCTTTCTGTCCCTAATATAGAGAATGGTGTGCATTTTGCTAAATTCTTAGGAAAATGAAATGGAAATGAACACGTGTTCTTCCCTAATGGTAAGGCTTGCTAGCTTTTGTCTTGGTGGCCACCGCAGGAAAGCTATGAAGGTTAGATTATCAAACCACCCCTTAATCCACATGGACTCTGTCCCCTCAGGGGACTTCCAGTAACAATGACCTGAAGAAGGCTTCCAGGCCTAGGAACGGCAAGTGTTTAGTTCCTGCCTGATGCTTGTGTGAGCCAGTAAAACAGGAGGACAAAACTTCCTTCAGCCTGGGGTGTGACTGCCACTTCAGAGAAGATTTTTGGAGATTGCATTCAAGTAGTGGGTATGGTGAGGGAAAATGGCCCAAAACCCAAATGAGTGGAGCCCACAATGCCATCACATGTTAGTGTAAGTCTCCTGTTGGATGCTAAAGGTGGCATTAAATCCACTTCAATGGTTTCTTAGCAGCTAAGGCAAGATACAAACAATAAAGACAAATCTAAAAAGCTATAGAAAGGAAATGGCAAAAATCATTCATAATTTTGCAGAGATATTTATAGTGGCACAAAACACCACCAACAGCCACCTAATGATGAGGCATGGGTCTAGACAGTGGCACACAAAGAGTCCTATCCATGTTCATCTATCTAAAGTTATATTATTTCAGTGTGTTTACTCCAAGTAGGACTATTTCTGCAGCAGCCTATCAGTTGCATGATGTCAACCAAAGTTTTGGGAGTATAAACACAATTAGTCAGAAGAGGCAAGTCTGTTATGGAACTGACGGTAAATCTTGTCTTTGTGCAATGAATTAAAATGATGCCAGTTACAGCTACTACATTCTTCTTTTGCCATGTGGGTTTAATTGCAGCACTGCACAAAGGAATATTTCTTGACTGCTAACAGAGCAACAACAAACTAACAGCCGGCGTTTCTAAATAGATGGCACTCATAGGAAGCCAAGCTCCCTCCATAGTCCCAGGAATGTACCTAAAAACAAAGGCCAGGATAAATCTCATGACCGATTGCAGGGAAGAAAACAATACTGACAGGCAAATGGCTTTGAAGCAGGTTATGATTCTTCCTACTGTTTATACAGCATTTTGGGTTTGGACTCTAATAACCATTACCAGATCTGTAACACATTTGCTCCCCAAAATGTTCCATTCTCTGCAAATTAAAGCATCTAATATTATCCAGGTGGTGGGACTCCTTCCAGGATTATCAGAAGGGTCATTGTGGTGCTCCTCAGAAGTTATTCTTCGAGTGGGATCCTGCCAAGGATCTGAATTCCCAAGCTGGGAGCCATCCTGCAGTTTTGGCAATTCATTACCTACACCAGGCAACCAAGGAATATTCACTGGTTCGGATCCAAACTTTAGTCATGCTGAGAGAAACTGATCAGGTCCCATTCTTTTCAGTGGGTTTACACTAAGCTTGAGTACTCGTTGCCCACTGTATATCAGCATCCTCCTGCAGGAGCAGGAAAAATGCTGGCAGGGGGACCAAGATCTCTCCCATTAATATCTTCCCCTATGGCTCTGGCTTCTCCAGCACCATTTTTCTCTTGAATTCTTTGATTTCTCCCCCTCCTCCATAGTCTAGGCCTATGAGTGATCCCACCAGTCAGGGATCAAACAGCGCTATGCAGGCAATCAGATCTGTTTGCACAATGCCGTGGCTGAGTGGAACAAGCAACAGGAGTGGATAAGCCTGCAGATTCACAAAGAGCGCTGAGAAAAGGCAGGAGGTTACAGACACGCACAGGAACTTTGCATGGAGTCCGTATCTGTTGAAAACTGATACCAGGGCATGGCTAAACAGTATCATAACTCATAGTTCTTAAACACAAAAATAGTAAAGCAGAGAATACTTCCAGCATTGCATTAGAGCTAACTGGATGTTTGATTGATTGTTTTCAGTCTGCTTATTAGTGCATTCCTTATGTATATATTTATTTAAAGGCTCTTTTGTATCATACTATCCTTTTTCCACATCCTCAGTCCTTTCTTTTCCTTGAATGGCTGTGGGGGAAAAAATCTGGCCATTCAAGGATTGACTACTCATTTGGTCTTATATCTGAATATTCTTTCAGTCTGTAGCTTTGCAGTGGCCCAGAGTCCAAGTTCCCAGCAATCACAGGTTGTCCAGCAGGAATTGGTTCAAGCAGACCCCGTTGTTACGACTGGCAGCGGCAGGTAGAGAAGAAGTTTGTCTCCACAAACGGCGCCTGCAAGTGTGTCTGCAGCACCGCTCTTCTGCGCAGCTGCAGTGCCAATGCAGAATTGCTGTGCTACGAGTGTCCCCCCCAGGCTCCTCACAGCCAGTTGAACAACAACAACAGAACCCTAAGTTGCCACGGTAGATGCATCCAACCCAGCAGAATCCATCATATCTTCCTTCCTACAGGGCATTATGCTGAGCTACTGAATCCTAATAGGCACTTCTGTGGTCAGTGCTCAGATTTCCTAAGGAAGAAAAGAGTGAAAATTGTCTTCCAAGGTCCATATTCTTCAGAGGTCCATATTCTTCAGAGGTCCAAGAGAAACATTATCTCCTTGCAGGGATGTATGAGAAACTATTTGGAAAGGAATCCGTCAGATTCCCAGGCTTGAGTCTCCAGATTCTGGTCTGCTTTATTTATTTTAAATGCCTTTTTATGTATCCAGTCTTGATTTATTAAGCCCATTCTTGAGTTCTCCATGGCTGGAAGAGGATAGATCTCCAGGTATCCTGAACCATCTTCCAGTATTCCTGATCTTTGGTCATGCTGACAGAAACTCTGAGAGTTGGTTCTCTAGTTGGAGAACTATCTTCTGCCTATGCCTGATCAATTCTAGTCACTCTCCAAGGTTGCAGGTACAAGTCATTTTTTAGTAAAACTGTCTGAGCCCCCTTAGATGCTGAAGATGGAACATGCAACCTTATACTTCAACGTATGCTCTTTCACAGCTCCTGTCAAATCTGGTCCAACATTGTCTTTATCATCTTGGATGTTTCATCAGAGTAGTAGGAATTTATGAGAAATTTCCTCCTCCTCCTCCTCCTCCTCCTCCTCAGATGTGCACAAGATTCAAGATTTGTACCTTTGGGACCTAAGGCTAAGCTCAGTCCAGTATGTGGTTGAAGTCTGTACATTCCTCAGGTTTCAAGATATTTAGCAGACCAAAGAAACTCAATTTGACAAGATACATACATTTGAAAAATGCATTGAAATGCATATTTTGGAAAAATGTGCACAAATATAATTAATCAACGGGAGAAGAAAGGCTACATTTCAGAGATGCATTGAACCATTGATTCATTGAACCCATTGTTATCAACACTGGGGGTGGAAGATAGAACTCCAGATATTCTGGACTACTTCCCTGACTATTGGCCATGATAAGTTCTGTGCATTTGTAAAAATATGCAAGATCATTCTCATGGATTTTCATGAAAAAAGAAACAAACCACACACTGATACAGACTCAAGCTGGAATTAGATTCAGGATAGAAATGGAGAAATCTGGTGAGCCTGAGTGTTATTGATTAGAAACCTCCAATTTACATTGAAACAGCATTCATGAGCAATCCTTAACATCCACAATGCAAAATACTATTTCTTCTGTCTGCCAGTGTGTTCCCTGAATATAATAATGCTACTCCCATCTCAATTCTCAGCCTGTGGTCCATGGCAGTTGCTGTTCAGCATTTCTCCCTCCCCAAGACATTGAGAAAGACCTCCAACCTCTGAGCTCAGTTTGTAAATGTTACCTTTTCAAAACTCCAATGAGGATCTGTTTCCTTCCTCTGCTTTTCAGTATTAAAATTAATATGTCATCCCTGCTTCATTGTTCTCTTTAATGAGGTTATAATTTTTGAACAAAGGTGGTTATGAATGAATCAATTGTACTCCAAGTATACTTCATTGTACTTCTGGGATCACAATAAGCAGAGCAAAAGTTATCTCAGCTCAGAGATTCCATGGTGATAATAAACATTAATGATTTCCTCTCAGAGTAGAACATGAAATTTAGTAGCCACTAAATGGGTTCCCACATCTCACAGCTTTGCCTTTCTTTGGTGATTTGGGATGCAGAAAACCACTGTCCAGTACAAGAAGCATGATTTGCATACAGTAAATTCTAAGAACAAAGGCTGCTCGGATATTTGAAGTAGAAGGACCACAGTTTTTCTGAACAATTTAAGACTTCATAGGATTATTATTTATGGGGTACCATCACTGTGTATAGCAAAGCATAAAGCAGTTCCCTCAAACATGTCATAAGCCATTTCAAGGTTAACACCATCTTCATAAAATGGGCCTGGGAATGAAAGGGTAAATAACTTAATAGGTATTTGGCAGTGGTGGGTAGAAGGCAGAGCCCAGATTTTTGAACTCAAAGTCTCCAACAGCTAGACTAACATTCAAGAATGCCAGAAACTGAGCAAAACTTCTGCAGATATACTTTCTGCCCAGTTCTGTTGTAAAATTGGAGTAATTTGTGCTGATCAACTTGTCCCTGCTGCCAATCAAGTGTTCATCTTTTGAATTCAGTGCCATCTCTAAACCCTTTTTAGAAGCAGCTCCATGTACAAAAGAATGCAGTGATCTAGTTTCACCTGTGGCTTGATGGTGCACCCAGCATTCTGCCCCCTGTTTTGATCAGTGCTACAATTTAGGTCACTCACTGGCTTCCTCCTCCTGTGTTACATAAAGCAACCTGTCACTGAATTCCCTCCACCTTTCTCCACTTCATTTCTCCACTAAATCTCAACATTTCCTCCACTTCAATCAACTCAGCCTACAACCTAATAATGAAAGACTTTCAGAATCCACCTGCTTCGAGTAAAATAGGATGGGGAAATTGCTAACTGTTCTGTGCAGCTCCCAGGTTTAGTTGTAGCCACATGCTTAAAGTGTTAAAGGTTCCAGGGGAATGAAACCCAATGCTCATAACAACAGCTCAACCAAACATCTGCCTTTCCACCTGGGGACTGATAATTTCCTTCTAGAAGTGAATGAAAGTCAAGCATCTGTGCTAAGCCTCATATTGCTGCCAGCAGACTTTGATACTATTTAAACAAAAGACTTTATTGGCCTGCCTCACAAAACCAGCATTCAATTAATACCCATGATGGCAGAACCACCTGAGAAATTCCAGGAGATATTCTACTCCGAACTGCAATTAGATCCCATGGAACATTTAAGTAAATTTTGGATGGCAATTGTTCCCACAAACTGCTTCCTATTGGAGTCTCTAACCCTTGGCACTTTGTGATTGGCCAGAACAAATGGAAACTTCATTGGCTTATTGTATCTATAGAAAAAGAAAGAAATCAGATGTTTCCCCCTTGCTTTATAAGCAATAGCATGTTTAGCAAAGGACTAATCTCTCCATTTTAGACTCTCTTGATTTCTCCTTTCCCCAACCTTAAGTTGGGTGTGTCCCCAGTTTGGAGCATTTCTCTTTTCTTAAATTTGGTACATCTGAAATTCTGAGGAATTTTTAAAAGTTTGCATGAAGATTAATGGATATTTTTGCAGCTTCCACTATTATATGAATTTTTGTACACTTTAACAAAATTAAGAATTTGTTTTGACTCTTTAGACAATAGTCCAGTATACACATATTTTGATGTCCTGAGTAGCTCTCAATAGTACTAAGGCTGGATGCAATATTTGTCTTCCAGAAAAGAGAAAGAAACTGGTTGAAGGATTTCCTCTTCCTCCAGACATTACCTCTTACCCCATTCAGCAGAGTTTTTTGACTCCCAGTGCAGCATTTTTCAGGGGGCTGGATCATTTGCTATGGGAAGAAGAAAGCAGACACATTCTCTTCAACTTTATTAAACCTGAATCCACCACTCCCTTCCTTCTCAGAGCACTTCTGCTATCCCATGTGTTCCACAACACAGTGGGATATTCACTGAGCCAAACCCATGGACTTCCTCTTGGTTATCCCATGACAAGACGCAACTTAAAGGAGACTTATCAGTCAGACTTAACTTATAACTACATTGAACTTGTGGTCACCATTGGAGCCTCCACAGCTCTCTTCCACTGCACATAAATGTGCAGGGTTCAACAGTCATGTCATTGGTAAGGCTAGCTCTCATTGCTATGGCTTGCTTCATCACCAGTACTCCCACACACACTATTAAGCTTAAACTCGTAGGGATATATAGGAATTCATTTCAGTACATTTTGGATCCGGGTTTACCTAGATCATACCTTCTGTGCTTTGGATGTAAGCTGCAGTTAAAGTCTGTAAATTTCTGAACTTGCAATGTGATTTGCAGACTGAAACAGATACGTTTGGCAACATGTGTGAATTGGAAAAATGTGCAGAAATACAATTTAAGCAATTGCATTGGAGAAGACTCTGCACTTTTCAAAGGTGCACACAATTGATGTATGCATTTGGAAAATACATGTGAACATGCACATGGATTTTCATGCTAACAATCAAAGCAAAGCTTTCAACCTGATATGGAATGAGCTTTGAATGGAATTTGGAGAACTTCCATGAGCTTAAGTTTTGCTAATTTGTAGATCCCTAGAAAAGGACTGGTTAGGTTGGCAGAATGGGATGGGATACGGTTTGGGAGCGGTAGGCACATGCCTAGGCTATGAATGGACTGGTGGAAGGTGGTGGTAGGGCATGGGATTTGGTACCCAGCATGTGATGTGTTGGGAATGGACAACAAATAGTTCTAGAAGGGAAGCACTGTTTTTTCTACCAGTCCCTTCCTGCATAAACATGGGTGATTGATTTGATCTGGGGAATGAGTGAGAGGAAAACAGCCCTCCGTCTAGTGCCCCCAAGGACAAACTTTAGCTCCCATTAGCCCCAGCAAGCATGGCAAATAGTCAGTAATACTTGGAGTTATAGTCCAAAATATCTGCAGACCACTAAAGTATGATAACATGAAACTGAATCTGGAAACAGCTTCTTAAAAATAATTTAAAAAAAAGTTTACTGAGAACAAACTATGCACATTTGTGGCTCCAGCAAAGCCAAACAACTCTCTATTTTGTAACAAAGAACAACAAAACTGAACTATATTTTGTGACTATACGTAAAGTGCTACTAACCTGCTGCTATAGGAACACTGCATTCTGCTAACTTCTTCTAGGCAGGACAAAACTGGTTTGGGCCAGAAGACCTCAAGTCATGATCACATTTTTGACTTTGTTATGTCTATTCTCCCGATACATCCTGCTCCTTGTTTGGTTTTCTCAGTCCTTCAAAACATTTATTTATTTGTATTTATTTTTTGATTTATATCCTGCCTTTTTTCTACAAAGGACTCAAGGCAGGTTACATCATTCTCCTCCATCATATCCCCACAACAACAACCCTGTGAGGTAGGTTGGGCTGAGAGTCTGTGGCTGGCCCAAAGTCACCCAGTTGGCTCCATGGCTGAGCGGGGACTAGAACCCAGATTGTCTGAGTCCCAGACCCATGCTCTTAACCACCACACCCTTTATATTCCCAAACGATGGATGCCACTTGCTTGCTTAAGTTATTGGGAGGCTGTCCTATGATGGGGTACAGGAAATCAACAAGATGACACCACTGGAATACAGCCATGTTGGGAAAGGTTAGAGTTGGGTTTTGGATTAGACTTAGGTTTGGGGTTATATATATGAATCACATGAATGCTGCTCCAGGCTGTGCTTCCAAGGGATGGTTACTATAGGATTGCAGATTTGATCGGCTGGATTGAGTTCACTGCAACATTCACTGAGGTTTCAAAAGAGAAAGGAAAGGAAATCCTGTTTTCCTAAGACTGGATTTGCAGGGTCTATTTCTCCTGTTACATGCTAGTTTTCTCACTCATTACCCTTGCAAAAAAAAAGCAGCAAGTTGATCTGACACTTGATGCTAAGTTAATCTGAAAGAGGAAAAATTTTACACATTCTTGGAGAAGCTCAACATTAAATTACTTTCAGAATGAAGCAATAGCTTTCATGCGGCTTTGGTATGTATTGATCCTACATGTATCTTTCCAACGGATTAGAAAGACTTGCACCAAGTTGCAAGAATGAAAAGGAATGAAATTTAAGAGTTCTATGGCCCTAGTTTCTACTCTTAGACAGGATATTCTGCAGGCTAACCTACCTTCAAATCACATATGGAGAAACAGATCCAATGGCCTGTTGGCAGCTTCTAACCAACCATAGGAGGTCTCAGATTCCCAGATCTGGAAACACGACTCCAATCTTGCTGCTTGGAATCCATATTCTGAGCTCCCTTCCACCTCACGGTATGAAAAAAACTGACACAGCTGCTTCTCTGAGGTTGGAAAACCAACCTTGAAGAGGGGCAAGCTTACTTTGACATCAGAGAAGTTTATCCAATGACAGCAAGAGAAGCAAGGCTGGCAGAAAGGTAATTGATGAAGGATAAGACTACAAAAATGAAGGAAGTAAAAGGCTGGAGGACACAATGATTTCATTGGGGCATCGTTTATGAAGAGAAACCCGCAAGAAGATGTGAAACCAATATTCTTTGTTTCGTTCTCATGAAAAAGGAAAAAGGAAAAAAAAAATAACATGTTCAGATCTTGGGATATAGTCCGAAAGGGGGGAGGGGAACCAGGAGGAATAACAGATAGCTTTAAATGAAATTTGAATTGCTTATCTTCTAATTGAATTGCTTATTTTCTTATCAGTAATGCGAATTGGCTTTGAGGAGTGGGTTGTTGTTGTTGTTGTAGTTTGGCTTGCATTTTGTCAGCACTGCTCAAAGAGCTCTGAAGTCCTTAATGAGCTCACGTGGGCAGAAGGGCA
The DNA here is from genome assembly GCF_004798865.1 of Varanus komodoensis. Taxonomy (NCBI): domain Eukaryota; kingdom Metazoa; phylum Chordata; class Lepidosauria; order Squamata; family Varanidae; genus Varanus; species Varanus komodoensis. Next base: position 57,710,013 of record NW_025335941.1, on the reverse strand, counting down.
GCTAGTGCTGTATCCCGCGTGAGGGCGCAGAGCCCCAGAGATCAGGAGAGGTAAAGGGGCCACATAGAAGGCAGCAAGGGACGGGGAAGTAGCAAACGGGTCCAGAATCAACTGCATCAAGACTCCTTTTCTTTCCCGTGAGAGATATATACGTGCGCACACGCATGCTATCTCCTGCAATAAGATGGTGTTTATTTCCAAGTTAATAGGTTCAGCATCAGGATAGCAAAGGCAAACTACATTTTATTCCGGTACTCAGACTGATGCTGTGATTCAAAACATTTTAAAATGAAATAATGAAATGCCCTCTCCCTCCCTCCCCCTCCCCCTCCCCTTTTTCAATCAGGATTGATGAGAAGCATTTGTTGTTGTTCATTTAATGTATCAGAGATATAGTAGGAGATTTAAAGAATTGGAGAGCAGTAGAGATGGGAGGGAAGCAAAGGAAAGAAATATTTCATGGAACAATGCCCATTGTCCTGAGACACTAAGCTTATGGTCATACTTATAGGAATGGCAGTCCAAAACATCTGGAGGGTGCCACATCGTGGATGACTCATACAGCTGCATGACTAATATATGCCACTTATAAAGAAACTGAGATAAGAGGCACACTGGGAATGCCAGAATCCTGGAGAAAAGATGATAATACATCTGATTGTGTTAATCAGGGTCTCAGCAGGGAAGATGATTTCTCTGCATATCATAGGGATTCTTTGGGCATCTTCTTGTTTGCGGCTGTGGCTGTAAGAGAACGGAACACTTGCTGCAGCTAATGAAGAGGGCTGTGACCCACAAAAGAAAGGCAATTTCTTACAGCACCTGAACATCTGGAAGAGTTGCAGTGCTATTCCACAGTTAGAGTGGTGCAGTGTGGCTGCCTGTAACCTTCCAAACTCAGAGGACTGGGCACACCTCATCAAGGGCAGCAAGAGTGTGGAGGTCACCTCCAAGTGTCTCCCACCTTGCAAGAGTCTTGGACAGCTGATTTTGTCCCCCTGAGTCTTTTGCCTCGGCCTGTGAACAGGAATGGCTGAGGCACCAATACGATACGGCACTTCCCATAACATACCCAGTCCTCTCCTCCCAACCCACTGGAAAATTCACCCACCACCACCTTCAAGGGAGACCTTCCCACCGTGGACCACCAGCAGCACAGGTCTTTCCGTACCAGTTGCAAGGGCAGAAGGAGAATGCCTACAGGCCCAGATCACAGCTCTAACTTTGGAGGGCCTTTCTGAAGTCCAGGCTAGCAATCCAACTTTCCCATAGCCATCTAGAATGTGTCTGGTAGCCATAGGATTGGGCTTCTAGTCTATATGTGCGCTGTGCTTAACCCTTGAATTGGCCAATATAAGACTAGCCCAGTCACTCTATAATATCTTGCAGATACCTTAAGCATTTTCCAACTGCAAAAATCCTAGACCTGCACAGGACCATTTTGCCAGAACTCTTTAGGGGCTCTGAGACAACGAGCACAAAAAGGTTGGAAGAAAGTTTTCATAAAGAAGCTGCCAAAACAGAGTTCTGAGATGTGTACACAGCGAAACTATCCTTACCCATTTCAGAGCAATCTGAACAAGCGATAGGACAATAGCATCATTGTTCCAAAGGTCAGACACATTCACAAGGTATACAACGGCCTACATATAATAGGCCTATATTCCCCAAGGTTGTTATGTATGCTTTGAAATGTCAGCATTTCTTATTCTTTGGAACTGTAAATGTATTGGTATTATATGTCAGGCTTTGCAGCTCACAAAGCCCTAGTACTTGTTCACTGTTTTTTATGAAACCATGAAGAGCACAATCCTCTGCATGTTTAAACAGACAAAGGGCTAAAATTCCCAGCATGCCTCGGATAGGCAATGCTATTCTGCTGAATTAAATAGGTTCTGCATCAAAAAGCAAGAAATACACAATAAGACTTAATGATGCCCACCGTGAAAGTCATGGGGATTTCAACTAGGAGTTGGCCCGTCCCTTGCTCCACAAACTCTTTCCACCAGCTGGGAGTGGTTGTGTTGGGTCCATCCAGGGGCAGACTGATGAATGAAGAGTGAGGGTTGGCAGAGGAACTGGCAGAAGGCCCAGCCTTCTTCACAAGGCCCTCAGAGGTATTTCCTTCTGAGGCCCCAACCTCTGCCCTTTGCTGGTTGCCACAAATATGGTATAACTGCAAAAATAACCCTTAGAGGCAAATCTTTGCCAATATAAAGGAAATACTATCATTGTTCACCTTCCAGAGAGCTTCTGCTATTGATGGTATGAAAATTACTTGAACAAAATGGATGGATGGACGGATGGTTCAGGGACTCTCTCCAGAACAGTAGCACTTTCCAGACTGCACATTTATTGAATATTTGAATATTGTCTCATGGCCACTATCTCATGGGATCTTGCAAGGAATCGATGGGTCTTTCAGTTTCAGTTTCTCCTACATTCATTTTTTCCCCTATTCTGAACATGGAAAAATCCTGTTGTTCTTCCCTTTCATGTAGCTGCTAATGATGAGGAAGCAGTCATTAAAAAGGAATAGCAGCCCTTATTCCGCACAGGGATGGTTGAATGTGCCAGGATTCAGACCCAGATCTTCAAGAGCAAAGGACTCAAAACTGTCTATATGAATGGATGAACCTGTTAGGTTTTTGTTACTCTCATATTTACATTCTATTCATCTCAGGCCTGAATGGGAAGTAACCTGTGGACTTGTATGCCTCCTTGTCACAACCCAGCTAAAGCAAGACTCACAACTAACCCTAGAAAATGTTGACCTCTCCCTGTCTCCAGTGACGTGCCTTGACACCACAGGGAAGGCCTCTTTGTAATCAGATCACAGAAGGCCTGCGAGAACCTCACACACTGCAAGCTTCAGGTAAATTCTAAATCACGTGAAGTGCTAGTTCTCCTCTTCTCAGCACAAGTTAGGCTTATCTGGAGAGTGGGCAGCACAATTTGAGAATGATGCAGATGAGCAAGAAAAGAGTTCAGAGCAGGGCAGCAAGAATGATCCAGTGACTGAAAAGAAAGCCCTAGGAGAAGAGACTGAAAGAACTGGGCATGTTTAGCCTTGAAAAGAAATGGAGCGAGTCAGAAGGGGCCTCCCGGGCCATCTAGTCTGACCTCTGGCACCATCTCTGGAAGACTGAGGGGAGATGGGATGGTGCTCTCAAGTACTTGAAAGGTGATCACAAAGAGGAAGGACATCTCTTCTCAATCATCCCAGAGCACAGGACTCGGTTGCAGGAAGCCAGGTTCAAGCTACCAAGGGTGGTTGTGGGCTCTCTGTACTAGAGGCATTCAGGATACAACTGGACAGCCATCTGAGATGGATGGTTTAATTTGGAATCCTTCACTGAACAGGGAATTGGAGTCAATGGCCCTCTGGTCCTTTCCAGCTCTACTATTCTATAATTCTATCACAAACCCCATGTTGCAGCAAAGCAAACAGATTTTTGTACACCTCTAAAAGTAACCAATATGAAATGTGATTTGAAGCATCACTCAGGTCATTGTCTGTTACACCAAAGGTACAGACACTGCTTCAAATGCCAAGCAGATAATGTTATCCATATAGCTGCACAAATGATTTTATTGCACACCAGAGAGAACAGAAGACACAAGATTTCCAACACTTCACTGAACAAAAAATCAAACCTGTTTATCCTTGGGCGCAATATCATTGGCATCCATTTCTTACACTAGGTAAGAATTTGGCCCTCATGGTGTCCAACCATTAAACTGAAAGGTTACTACAAGATGAAAGATTGCCCTGTAGTCCTGGATGCTGCATCCTTTGATGACTGAGCACAGAGAGAAAGAGGCAGAGAGACAGATTAGTACCGCCTCTGCAAAGAAGATCTTATTATAGATCAGTTGTTAATGAACAGTTCCATAGCTCATCACACTATGCCTATTACACCAATTACATGCATAAATGTTGGTTCATGTTACAGCCTAGATAGCAAATGCGGAAAGTATTCTGGTGACTTCGTCTCACAGATTAAGCAAGGTTCTCTTTTTTCCTCCAATTTTTTCTACACTCACAAAAGGGGCCAATTTTGCAGCGGTTGCAATAGCCCTCCGTTTGATGCAGTTGTTGTGTGCCATCAAGTAGCCTCTGACTTATGGCGACCCTATGAATGGAAGCCCTCCAAAATGTCCTGCCCATGAGAGCCCTGTGTAGCTGTTCAAAGCTGAAAGCTTTTGGTTCCTTTATGGAGTGAATCCATCACTTATTTGGTCTTCCTTTTCTCCTTCTCCCTTTGACAGAGAAATAAAGAGAAATCTTCAAACAGTGTTATTCTGCTAGACATATTACCATGTCACCATGTCTGACATGCACATGGTGGGCATGTCGTGAGCGGAGCCGGCTGGTGCCGGAGGTCAGACTAGATGGCCCGGGAGGCCCCTTCTGACTTGCTTTGTTTCTATTTTCTATATCCCCCCCACATCTGAATCAAGCCATGCCAGGTTAGCATCCTAGGATGGACCCTGTGCCATGGCACACCCTTATACTTGTGACTCTGAGTGCCTGAACAGGCCTAAGTCTCCAAAGAACTAGTCTCTCTAAATATTGTCTCCAGTCTCACATTCTTCTCTCTATAGCCTTATTTTCTCCTTTTTCTGCACCAGTGAACTTTTATTTTCTTCCTTTTAATTGGCTCTGCCAATCTTGTGGAGCCTCACCGGGACAAAGGACCCTCATTTGGCTGGCTGCTCCTCGGGTAGCCAGCCGAGCATTCCTGCTTGACCTGTGAGTCATCTTTTCTTGATCCTTCTGATTTTCCACCTCTAGGCAATTCCTACAATTCTTTGCCCTGCCACCTCAGCCCAGGATGTTTTTCTTTGTTGATATTTGCTGTTGTTGGGATTCATTGTCCACCTGTGACCTCCAGATCTACTATTATCTACTCCTGGAGATCTGTGAACAACCAAAGTTCTCCACATTATGACCGAAAGATTTTTCTGCATTGGCTCCATAGCAGATTGTGCAGAGAGTGTTGTTTTGGTTTTGTTTTTGCTTTTTCAAATGAATATTCACCCATATTTCTATGGATAGTTTCCCCCAATGCAACCATTTACTGTTCACATAGCTGAAATGTACACATTCTTTTCTCAATGACTAAAGTGTATTTGTGTGCTCTGCTGCAAACATGAAATATGCATGCTACTGAAGACATGTCTTTGTTCCACTGATCACATTACATGCTCAGAAATACGCAGACTTCAAAAGCAGATTTCATCCAAGCCAGTGTTCAGTCCAGAATGTGCAAACTGGATAAAATCCTGATTAAAACAAACTGAAATGACTTTCTCATACAGGTCTACTCACTCTTCAGTGGACATCAAAGGAAATCACTGCAGCATCTTCTCAAAAATAGAAGTTGATCTTGCTCCTGACCAATCCTAATAATATGCAAATCCACACAGGATACAAATTTATGTTTACAACACCTGCTGGAGCTCCACAGCAATTATCAAAATGAAAGAAAAAATGCAAACATGAAAAAAAGACAGGTCTCCCTGGCCCATTACCCTTCAGATATTCTGGACTTAATCTCCCATCAGGCATACCCAACATGTCTAATGCTTAGGTATTGTGGGAGATGTTGTCCATTCAATGGGGAAGACCTGTCTGGGGAAGGTTATACTGTGATACCTGCTATGAAGGTTCAGATAAGGGGAAATGGTATCCACATTCCATGTGCAATTCCTTCTGCAAAGCTCCAAAGGGGCTTTCCTATACTGAAACAGGATAGATCCGACTTGGAACACATCACCAAATGGTGGGAAATAGAAATAGATGGATTTGCTCCTCTCAAATACATTGTTTTTTCCTGTGTTTTCAGGAAAGAAGTTTATAAGATATTTGTAATAAGGCTTCTCTAGCCATTGATTAATGCACCCAAAAGAACGGCAAGCAACTTTCTCTGCTTTTTTCTGCTATATTTACAGTAATTTTGATTCCAATAGCAAATGATTTTGCAATTTGTCCCAAAATAATAACACTCCAACTCCCCCAGCTGCTCATCCAACCAGGCTTTGAGTCTCATTATCAAGTGACTGAATAAATAATCAATTGACTTCAATGGCAGTGCGGCAGTTACAAACATACAGCCTTCCTACCTGGGAAATTTTTTTAAGAGCCGCTACAGTGCATGTCTGTGCTTATTCAAATATTCATTCAGTTTGTGAGCATCCATATCTTGCTTTTTCTTTGTTTAACACTGTGCACATTTCTGTCACTATTGTAACTGCTTCTCCACAATCCTCATTGCATTCTATCTTCTCAGGGTGCCCTGTAAATGGACCCCCTTCAGACCATAAAGCCTGTACCACTCAAATCTACACATCTGGCTAGTCACCAAGGTACTCCAATTGATTCCTCCCCCTTTCTTCTTTTTTCTTTTTTACTAATTCCCAGCAAGATCAATAGACAAAAAAAAAATTGCCCGTGCACTACGTCCTTCATCTCAGTAATTAGCTAAACAGTTGCAGCTCACTGCAGAGAAAAGGAATCAAAAGAGATGTCCAGGAAGAAAGCTAAGATATATCAGGCCCCAACCTTCTATCACAGGCCAAATCCAGCTTCTGTTACCTGGTGAGGGTTCCAGAACTGAGATCTCTCCCTGAGGTCATCACACCATTATACCCAGTTGCTGTGAGGAGAAGACCATGGCTACGAGTTAGTGATGGGCAAGACTTGCAGTTCTGTTACCTTTTGGTAGCAATGCACTTCAATTCACAATGTTCTCTGTGTTTGGGATGGAAAGAAGATTTAAAATATTCAAATGTGAGAAATACTGAAATGACAGATTCATTCACCCAGGCTCAGGGCTTTAGTATTTTGCTCTTAAAAGTCTTGGTTTAAATTTGTGTATATTCAGCCACATTCTGGTGCTATATTGAGATTGAACAAGTCAGTGATTCCCAAAGTGCCAGTTGATTGCTTTATTGATTGCAAATGTGCCTATTGAGTATTTTGGTGAGCCTCTTGTATTATTGCTGAATTAGGATTTGTTCCTGCGTTGTTTTTAATTTATTTGTGTAAGTTTAAACAGAACAGAACCATAAAAAGAAGAAACAGATAGAAGAATGATAGATTTGAATGTATCAGTTATACAAAAATTTCAACAAGAAGAGAACAAATATCCACGCATCTTTCCATATGGGACTAGCGTTTATATGCCATTCATTCAAACATTGAAAGGCATGTTGGAGCCTCAGATTGTTCCTTTATAGGAGGCAGGTGTTTATCTTTCCAACGTTACTCTTTTGGCTGTCCAAGACACATAGAAATCCATTTATGTTGACCATGCATTAATGTCCAAGAAGCAAGTAAATAAATTAAAAGAACACATTTATCAGTAAATATCAAAAAGTTCCAATGTAATTTTTATTCATAATATAACCTCTTCCCAAAAAGAGATGACTGAGGGATATATGATTAAAAGAAGTAATTACCAGCATTACATTAATATAGGCAACATTTATTAAAAAGAAGGTACAATTTAACCACTGATCCCTGGAAACTTCAGATTTAGATACTAAAACAACAATCTGTTAGTTGGACTGAATGGGACATTCCAATATTGTATTCCATTCCTGCTTTAGGCTTCATGTATCATATCCATTCATTGATAATATGTATAAACATGGATCATGAGTTGATATAACTGATCGCTCTTAAGCATTATTTCCAACAGCAGAGGGTAATATGAAGTGGGGATGAATGAGGACTCTGTTTTGGGAGTGAGACTTGTCAGAATCCCAGGACCTGGTTCCCCAGACTTTGGTTCGGTTCAACACAGGCATGAGTCTGAGTTGCAGGGGAGAGTGCCCAGTGTTTATGCAGCACTTCCCGGGTAAATACTGAACCTCACGTAACTGCTGCTCAAGCAGAATCCCTCTTGCATATCTTGTGCACCAGCCTTTGTTTGGGCTGTGGCACAAGATGGAGAAGGTTGCCAGCTGGACAACTTTTGTCCTGCAAGTGTTCATGGACTTGCTCTTGGCTTGGCTCACTTTCTAAATGAGGGCTGAGGACAACAGGAAGTCCCTGAATGCTGGAGGGATGGACTTTGTGGAGTTCCAACATATCCCTATTGTGAATCTCTAAACCCTGCAGGACTAAACCTAGATTGCAACAAATCTTGCAATTGCAATTATTACTATTGAACTGCAGCCATCAAATCATGCTTGTCATGCAAATCCAAAAATGGCAGGGACTCATTATCATCCGCCCACTAATGGATCCAGAGCAAAAAATGTCCTTCCAAGACCACTACAAAAACAAAACAAAAACATTTTCTTACTGAAGTATGAGTCTGCATTTTTCTATAAGGTCCCTTTTGCATGTAAAAATGGACCAGAATTCAACTGACACAATATTATCCACCACACTTTTCTAACAACCATAAGTGTGGGAGGAATGCTGACTATTAACTGAAATGAGGTTCCAGACAAGAAAATTCCAGATCTGACAAAAATGGAGAAACAGTTCTTGGTGGGAAAGACAAAATTCAGTGGAAGTCAGCAAATAAGTCTGAAGATATAATGCTTGATCCAGAGAGAAACACTCATTTCTTTGTTGGAAAGCTGCTCCCTTTTCAAGCGTATTAATGGCGGAAAGAAACCCCAGAAAAACTATGAAAAAGAGAATTACATATTTGAAAATATTTGCCACGTATATAGTAGGTACTGGAATTCCACATATATGATCCCAGTGTGATATTAATCATAAGTGAATGGACCTTACCCACAAACTCAACTTAAGTGATGTTCTTTGGTATATTTCCCATAAATTCTCATTAGTCAGTCTGTTCAAGTTTAACTGAACCATTAGAGATGTTTCTACAGATTAGTATTTCCTAATAAGTAATGAAATTTGGGCAACATCACAACTGCCAATTAGCTAATACACAATGTGAAATATTATCCCTAACTGGCATCGGTTCAAATTTTGACCAATCAATTGACTAGCCATTAAATTCACCAAAGATGGAAAAGATGTTGAGCGTTGCAACATAAACAGTAATAGATCATTTACATAAAAATAGATTTTTAGCCATGCACAATGGCATAGTTACCTCTCTCTGTCAAGGAGCCTACACCAGGGTTCCAAACTTAAATCCCTGCCTGATACCTCTATCAAGTAAAAATACATCCAGAAAATGACCATTTATCAGAACTCTAATTCTAGGGGTTGAATATAACATTTTACCCATTCAAAAATTAGTCAAGGAAGCCATTTGTTGTATCCTCAGGCCCAATTCTACAAAGCAGGAATGATCAGTTAGGAGGTTCTCCATTTTGTGGCTACCACAACGTCCACTAGACCGTTTCACTCATGGGTTGCTTGCAGCCACACAACACAATTTGCAGTAAGTGTTGCAATCTGTTGCACTTCTGCTGCTAAACTTTGTCTTACTCATTGCTTTCCTGCTCAGATGTGGATGAGGTCCATGTATCATGGTATTTCTTCTATGCTCTCTGGACTACCCCACAAGCCAAAAAGCATAAAGGTAAAGGTTTCCCCTTGACATTAAGTCCAGTCATTCCTGACTCTCGGGGGTGGTGCTCATCTCTGTTTCCTAGCCGAGGGAGCCAGCGTTTGTCTCTAGACAGTCTCTGTGGTCATGTGGCCGGCATGACTAAACACCGAAGTGCACAGAACACTGTTACCTGCCCACCGAAGTGGTACCTTTTCATCTACTTGCACTTGCATGCTTTCGAACTGCAAGGTTGGCAGGAGCTGGAACGGAGAAGCGGGAACTCACCCGTTGTGCAGATTTGAACCGGCGACCTTTCGATCAACCAGCCCAGCAGCACAGCAGTTTAAACCACTGTGCCATCTCAAAAAGCATAAGTCACCAGCAAAGTCAGCAGTACAACAGAATAGCAACCTAGAATACAGGAGATGAGGAAAATTGTGTTGCTTAGGCAAGGCTCAAATGGAACAAGAAACTCGCTTATACTCCTTCCTTCCCTGAAGGGGTCAAGGGGAAGCTTGGATGAGTTGAGACAGTCCCAGGCTCGGAGGTGTTTCATTAAGAAGATTCCACCTACAGCGGTTTGCCACATGGGACAGCTGAGCACCGACTCCACACTGCCTCACTTCTGAAGCTACACCCTGAGGAAAGAAGGTTTGTGATTGAGGTTGGTTAATCATCACTATGCCGTCCGTATGCATGGCCCCGCAGTGCTAAGCAAAAAGGGACCTATCCCTGCCAGCAAAGAGTGTATAATCAATCCTCCAAGGAATGTACAGTCAGTGAAAGCAGGGGGATAATTGGTAGGGGGAGAGTTAGGCAGAATAGCCGTAGAATAGTGGCCTTGCACCCACGCCCATCATGGGTCTGAGTCGGCATGATGGTGATAACTGCTGCACATGGTAACCCTGGTGCACGATGACTTGCAATCTCCCCATTGTAAAAATGGAGGGTGTAGCAGGTGGAAGGTCACACTGAAATCACGCATTTAGGGGTCCAGATGGAAAGGTCATGTCCCGCATTGTGGTGAGTGTGGCGGAGGTGAGGAAACCATTCCCCCAGCTGGATTTCTGGGTGGGTGAGCCAAGAGTCCCAGCTAGGATTTCACCCATTAGTGTATTTCAGGCACTTTCTTGCATGTTGGCATTTATAAATGTGCTTGTTTGAAGTGCACATCATGGTTTACTCATCACAGGGCAATGGCTTTTCATTTGTGTTAGAAATAATTAAACACACCATGCTTAGGATGCAATCAGCTCAGGGGTTAATGGAGAAAGCCTTCCCTGCATGGCTGTTCTGGGAAAAAATCATCATTCGATAGGAATTAATATACAGGCTTTTGAAGATTTTAAAGGCCATTAATCCCCAGTTACCTGCAGTTTAACATTAGCAAGAAAGCAAGTGAAAAATGATTTCCAAGTGCAGATTGTATTTTACATTATGGATTAGTGTTTCAATATAACCAAGATTCTTGTCTTCAAATGAATTGATGGATATGCTCATAAGCCTCAATATTTAACACCTTTTGAACATAAGCAGCACCCCTCCAAGGAACAAAAAATAAGATTCTTTGACATATTATTTAGAGTGAAAAATATTAGTTCCAAGATATCTTATAATGCACAATTAATACGGCCTGGTTTTCTCCATAATCTCATGATTTTTTTTTTGCATTTTAAAATACATGATTCCTCTCTCAATGTGCTTGGTTTGCACATTCAGACCAGCTACTTCCATAATTTATTCTTTTTAAAATTATGTTTATACACAATAAATTATCCATCCATCACAGGAGAAATGGCATATCAGAAGCTGAGTGTCTAAGATACTTATTTATGTGTATATATATATATGTGTGTGTGTGTGTGTGTGTGCGTGCGTGCGTGCGACTCTTCCATATGCCAGACTGAAGCCATTGTACTAAATCATTCTGTCCTCAGCAACACACATGAACTGTAAATGAATGAGGCAGGCAATTTTCATTAATTAGAATCAATAGCATCATCCTTTAATTAAAGAATATTGATTGCATTACACAGAGGGCAACCTCAGAAAGAATATGATTTAATGCAAGTTTGGTTTGACTTGCAAAAATATGTCAAAGGTCAATTGGACTCGGATAAGGGATATCTCTTTAAGCAGGGCGTTCAATATGGCAGCAACTGGCTTTTGCATCTTGACAGCACACAGATGTGCAGAAAACTTGATTTCAAGGAACGGAAATGAGAAGCATCTGTTGATAACCAATGTGATGCCTTAATTTATTCATTTTCCTTTCAGTGTATGTTTCTGATGGAGGTGGGACTCCATTTTCATACAACCCCTAAAAGAAGAAAGGTTACTAGAAATACAAACTGAAGCCAAGTATTCAAAGTGTTTGGATAGCATCTTGAAGAGTGACAAGATTTCACCCCAGTGAAAGTTATTGCATGAAATTCTTCCTTTACAGGGAAAGTTTTTGCTGCTGTCCATGCTATTGCAGAAGCATGAATACACAACCTCTGATGATTGGCTTCTAGACTTCTGATATCCATTAAGCAAAGTAGCCTTCAGTTGGCTCCTTTAGAAGAGACAGGGTATGAAAACAAAGCATGCTCTTATCCGCAGCTGTTCTTCTTGGGCATCTTTCTACAAACATAAAAATAGCAAAGGATGGGTTGGTTGGCCTTTTGCTGGACTTGGAGCCCAGCGAATTCCCAACAATGCCAACTTCTGAAGCCAATCCTGCATGCTGTTTCTCCATAAATGAGATTTTTCACTCCCTGTTATTTCATTTTCCCCATTCTTTATTGCTTATTCATTATCATTTATACACTGCCCTATCTTCTAAAAAAAACCCACCAAAGCATCAATCATTAAAACAATAAAAACTTCCATCAATAAAAACTGGAATGTTAAATACAGTCATTAAAAATACACTTTTCAAAAGGTTAAACTGGAAGATGCATTGTTTCTGAAGGCCAAGAGAGTACAGGGTATGGTAATTCTTGATGGAAGACATTTCATAGTTTGGACACGATGCTCAAGAAAGCCCTTTCATGCATCTGTAAGAAACAGACCTCTGCAAGAAAAGGTGCTGTTACAGAGCTCTCTCCTGCAGATCATACATGGAGTCCCTTAAACAGCCAGGTATGAAGCCATTTAGGACATTAAAGGTCAAGAGTCAAACTTGGTATTTAGTCCAGAATGAAGTTGGTAACCAGTGAAGGGCTTACAGATGATGATCAATGTGATCTCGATGCTGTGTGACTAGTAGGTACTCTGGGGTCCAGACATTTTTCAAGGCCTCCTCCATATAGAGCGCATTGAACTAGTCTAAACATGATGTCACCAAGTAAGACTGACGCCACCTGAAGATCCAGGGACAACAGAGGATCAAGGAACACCACCAAGCAGCAAATCTGATCCTTCAGCACTAACGCAGTGCCTTCTGGAACAGGCGGAACTCCATTCTCCAGGTCAGACTTTCTGCTCCCCCACTACACCTCCATCTTGCCTGGGTTTAACATCAGCATGATCCCCTCATTCAGACGATTACCGACCCCAAGCAACATTCAAGGAATTTACTGCTTCCTTGGGGTTCTGTGACAAAGAACAATAGATTCGGGTAATATCAGCATATTGGTGGCACCTTCCTCCAAAGCCCGAAATGATTTCTCCAGTAGGTTTCATGTAGATATTACACAACTCAGGGTGCAATCTAAAACTCTGTGGGTGACTGATCATGAAGTTACACAGTAATTCCTCTATATGGGCCTCTGGACACAGCCCAAGAAAAAGCTCCACTCCTGGTGGTTCCACATGGACCCGTGGCCCAACCAGACTCTGCTGGGGAAGAGCTTTAATTGTAGGGGCCTCATTTCTACAGAATTCCTGCCTCCAGAGGTTCCCTTGTTTTACTGTCTTATTCTTACTCCTTTACCTGTTTTAGCTTTTCACTGCATAGAAAAAGAGCAGTATACAAATACTGCAAATACTAGATAAATAAAACCCGTCATCATATGAGTTGCTATACATTTAGTGCTGAACTCCTGGAGAACCCATGTGATTGTGATCCCTGCCTGAATAAGGAGAATAACAGCACTGCTTATGTAGACTAATGCTGTGCTAAATAGACTCTTATTTCAGTATAGCTGAACATATTACCAAAACCACAGTCCATTTACAGAACACTCCTGGTGTCTCAATGCTCCTTGTACACTCTTCAATAATTCACAGATGAAAATAGGGACAAGGCTGCCACATGCAATTCTCAAACTCAAGAGCACTGACCAAGGCTCCATGCTGGCCTTTACTACATACTTGCTCGCTTGCATAAATTTTCATACTGCCTTCCTGTTAAAGTGTTCAGGACAGCTTCCTTTTGCGATAATGGCTTACAATTGGAGGCAGATTATACAAATGAACAGGAGTAGAGAGGGAAATAAACATGTCTGTGTGCCAATGTTTCTACACTATGGCTTGATGGAGTGACAAAATGGCCAGAAGGAACAGTTGTTCGAATGATTATGAGAGGAAATAAATGGACAGATATTCCCAGTTAAGTCGACATTGAGGTAGGGTTGTGATGATCCTCACCAGGATCTAGCTCTCTCCTCATTGTCAGATGTTTCTGGGTGCTTGGCCCTCATGTAAGAAGCAAGCTGAGCCAAGAATAAGTCCACAACTTCTTGCAGAAGTCTCGTTAAGCAACCAACACCATCTTCCACAGCATGTGCAGTAAAAACAAAGACTGAAGTCATGTGTGAGGAAGAGGGATGCCACTTGTACTGTATTAGCGTGGGCTCTTTCCCCGGCAGGTGCCCAGGTGATGCTTCAACAGGAAGTCAGTCTCAACAGCAAAGCAATCCAGTGTCCTGGCATCCCAGCCCAGTGAAAAACAGATTTCCATTCCCCGAATGGATTCATCCCACATCCCTACAGAAAGCACTCTGCCCTTTTCTCTCACATGCAACTGGTAGAGCTTGAGATCATGGAGGAGAACAACCAACCAATTGCTGTTCATGAGCACCTATGGCATCATTATCCCAAATGTAGCACTGGGAGATCATGTTTCATGTAGCTTTGAGTCACCCAAGGAAGAAAGCGTGGAGGAAGGAAAGGCAATCATGCCGAAAAGCACAGCGTTAAGTCAAAATGAACATCCAGAGCACAGGGGAAGAGACTTGCCAGTGTGGTGTAGTGGTTAAGAGCACAGGACTGGGACTCAGGTGATCTGGGTTTTAGTCCTCACTCAGCCATGGAACCAACCAGGTGACTTTGGGCTAGTCACAGGCTCTCAGTCCAAACTATGTCACAGGGTTGTTGCTGTGAGAATAAGACTGAGAGCAGGAGAAGGAGAACAAAGTAAGCCTCTTTGGGTTCCCTGAAATGAAAGAAGGTGGTAAATAAATATATTAAATAAGTAAAAGCCACACCCAGCCTTGTCAGCATTAATGTTTGTTTCAATGAGTTTTGCCTTGGGGAAAATAGCCTTTTTCACAACTGGCAAGGTATAGATCAGCAGCTACCACGAGCTCTCCAGAAGGAGTAGGAGCATACAGAGTGCATGGAAAGAAATTGCCACCCCCTTTGTCTCTGCTGAATCCTTTGGAACTGCACCAGGAGGAGAGCAGAGAAGGAGAAAGATCAGCTGCTGGCAGTTGTAAGAGTTGCCTACAACAGTTGTTGCTGTTTTTTGCATTTACTACTCTAAATGTAGCAATTTGCAGTTTGGATTGTTTATTGATGCTTTGATGCATAGGAAAGATTTATTTGGTGCATTTGGGTGTACACATTACAGATAAAGAATTATTGATACTAAGTTGAAATTATTTATGTTTCCTATTCTCTAACTACTTTGAAGTGCTTATAATGCTAGTATTCATGAAATGAACTGTTTGAGTGGTTTCTTATTGCAATGATGTACTTATTATAACTAATGTATACTTTGTTTTATAACTGTGAATTGCCCAAAAAAACTTTGGCTATTGGATGATAGAGAAAGAAAATAAATGAAATCAAATGAACACGAAGGTATTTGCATTAAGTGACAGAAGTAGCCCAAAAGAAATGCTCATTGGCAGTAATATTTATTAAATTAAATTAGTGTAATAGTGCAGTTTTGTGCATGTTTGCTCAAAAGTAACTCTCATGACGTCATGGAGTTTAGAGGGGTTTAATCCCACATAAGTAGATGTACAATTGTGGAGTGCAAAAAAATAGTTGAAGTGTGAACAAGTCAGTGCATTTTGACTCCTATCCATGCCTTAATCATGTGTAGGAAAAATAGCGTACAATGTTGAGAAGGATGTACTCCTGATGTTGTGTATAGTATAATCAGCTAGCCCTTTCTCAAATGTTTTGAGCTTCATGCAATTAGGAGCCATGCTCATTTGCGGCCCAGTTAAATGCACCAATGTTAAAGGAGATTCGCAAGGTCAAAGACAAGACTAGTGGCGAGACCCCATTCCCCCTTCCACAGCTGATTGTTGCTACATGTATGGCCTTCATCACTTAGGATGTTGGTGAACTTAGTGCTCAAGTCAAACATTTTCATGCATGGTCTCTTCTCTCGTTTTCCTTGTGAGCCTTGCATGTGCAAATATTCCCCTTGAATACATAAGCACTGTGTGTCAACCATCTTTCAACACAGACACAAGGTTCCTGACACAGAAAATATGTCAGCAAAACAGTCTAATTTAATAGCTGGGAAACAGTCTTTTCTGAAACTGTTTGACAAGTAGCGGAAGAAAGGAAAAAGAAGGGGGGAAAGAGATCTCAATTGCACTCAGTGCTCAGCATCCATTTATTATCAGAGTCCTGCCATAGAGAAGTTGGAAGGCCAAGGATTCTTCACACCTTAATGGGTTTGAATATAAGATTATTGCCAGCACAACACATTACATCAAAGTGTGCTTCTAATCCGTGCACTTCTCTGCCTGGAAGTTTCTAATGCCAGCTCCCATGTCACGTGTTTGACACACAAAAAGCAAAACATCCATATTTTCACAGAATTAAGGGCTTTGTCTCCGAAGGCTGTTACTCACAGAAATTCCCCTAGCTCTTTGTTATAATCAAATGCCTTGCCTCTGATGTCTGCAGCCCAAGGGTCCTTCATGACTTTATTCATAAACTCTGGAGTGTTCTCCTCGTACTGAAGGGCATTGATGCTTGGATTAAAAAGACGTCCTATATGGGAAATCTGAGCTCTTGGATGAGGACAGAAGCACCAAAGGATCAAAAGGGAAAGGGTCCACAGGTTGGATCCATGGGATCAGCCATGCTGGGAGCTGCAGTGTGCACAACTGTGAAGAAAAAGATGAGGCCAAGCCATTAATCATATTTGTGGATATTTATGGGCATGTATCTCTCAGATCTCGAAATGTGCAAGTTCATCTGAAGCCAATGAGAAGAAGAGTTAGAAGAAAAATGGAAAAGCAAGATGCTGGACCAACTCTTTGGAAGATGTGTTTGTTCAATATAGATAGGGCTGGTATTGGTAGGCATAACTATTTGTGCTTTCATATGTGATATGCTTTTTCAAGAAGTAAAAAGTTCTTTTTTCTAGAGTTCTTTTGGCACATGCCAGAAGCAGGGGTAGCAAGTGGGAGGGACAAATAATAGGACAATCCAGACCACTGGTCCAGATAAAGTAGGAATCCATGCAGGTGGGTTTGTCGGCTTCAAATAGATGTGAATTCATGTTGAATTCTCAGAGACACACCACAGATCACAAAGAGTAGGGCATCTTATCCTATGGCCTCCCAACATTGTCAAGGAGGACATGGGATTCTTCTGGACCCTGTGCACTCAGACTGGGACTGCAATAGCTGAGGCTCTGCCCTCTCACAGCCAGCATGGAAAGAACTGTACCAGCTGTTTCTGCTCAGTTGCTGCTGGTCCCCAAATGGGACGCAGGGTTGTACTGGGAGCAGGCAGAGGGGAAATCTGAGGCCATGGAGTTGCACCAACACAACCCCTCCATCCCCCCCGCCCCCAGTGGTAAATCTAGATGGCATGCAGGTGGATGGATCATCTAGATGGTGGTGGTAGAGACCTCTATTTTCCTACTTCACATTGGATTCTTGTAAGATTTCCAACCATCTACTGTGGAGGCAGGGGGCTGGTATTGAACCTATTGATTCTGTCTATTGAGCATGAACTTGAAAAAGAAGTTAATATGAGGAAGATAATCTATGGTTATGTAATGAGAAAAGGTAGTGGTGGGGAACTGCTTTAAAGTGAATTGATCTAGCTACTGCATGATTCCCTGTTTATTGGCTTATCAGAATATGGTAGAAAATAGCCTATATGTTTCTTGAAGCTGGATATTCATGTAAACAAGCTAGTAGAAACTAACAAAAGATGGTGAAGGGTGAGCGATACTGGTATAAGTCAGTGTAAGTAATTTCAGAGGCAAAAAAGAAATGTTTCTTTCACAACTGGTGGCTAAGGAGGCATGGATTTTCATTAATTCTTTCTGTTCATGTTTCAGAGATTGTCATGGGTCATTCATTCAATCATCCACTCATTGATAGGATTCGATTATTGTTTTTCCCTTCAGAAAAGTGCCTTAAAATGTTCACCACATTTTGTCTAGCATTGACTAGCATGTAATATTTTGAGGGTTTTTTTAAGTTCAGTGTATACTCAATAAGCAGGACACACACAAAAGAGGCAAAAGAAAAATTAGAAATATAGAAAATGTGGTGGTGAAAAGCAACTAGATTGGAATATCTCCTCGTAATTTGCTTACCATTAATTTGGATCACGATTCTAGAAAGAGAAAACATGGTCAACAAAATTCATGTGACTTGGAAGATGGCAATCGTCTACAGAACTTTTTCAGATTTCAGGTTTTTCAGATATCCCCACTCATGTTATCTTATGTATCTGATGTCACTGAGTCATGAGCATGGTGGGAGAGCCATAAAGGATTTTTTTTACTGGTCCAAAACAGAAAAAGTGAACCATTGACCCCTGCAGGAAAGTGCATCCTCTGCATTCAAATAGAATAAAGCTGATGGAGAATCAGGCCTGGCATGAGCTTCTTGCCTGTCTCTGCTGCGACAGACATTGCAGTAGAACCATCCTACCATCCTTGCTGCTGCTGCCACGCAAACCTTCCTCCCTGCTGCTTGTTCAGGCCAGAAAACACCAGAATCTTCATTTGCTGCCACACGGGGCTTGCCAGGCTCAGGTCGGCAGCAGCAGGGAAGGAAAGCTGTGCAGTGATGCTGGCAGGCAAACCTGGTCTCATGGCTTCGGGCTCTCTGGAAGTCTCAGCACATGACTGAAAAGTCACAAAGTGTTGGCCATGCGCTGAGATCTTGCAAAAGCACCAGGGCCTGCGACAACAGAGGGCTGGCAGGCAGGCAGTTTAAGCAACCCCAGTGGCCACTCTCTCACTGTGCCCAAATGCCACATCAGGAAAACAGCTGGCGGGGCTTTCTGGAGTGCCCACAGGAGGTGCTGGGGGGCTCTCATGACTAGGGTTAGAACTCATGCTCTACTGTTCGCAGACTTCCTCGTTTGCTTGGCCTGGTCTTAGAAAGAGAGCCAAACTGAGAAGTCCACCAGTGCTCATGGGGTGATGTTTGCCTCATTCCTCATTAGGTTCAGCAGCACCATCAAAGGCTGCCACACATGGCCCAGAAGAGGGACCCTGCATGTGCCTCAGTGCTTGGGTCTCAGCTGCCTGGCAATGCTTGGGTGCATTCTCCAGGAACTCAGACTCAGGGCTATGATGAGGTGGGCCAGAGCCTAGGAAGATGAGCCCAGGAAATCTGCATTCTCCTCTGAAATGGGTTCCTCACCTATCTCAACTGCAAGCTTGGGCTCAGACTAGGGCTGGTCTGGTGCTGGTGGGAGTTGGACAATTCTTCTCTCTTCCCTTCCAGCTACCTCATGCAGGTGCCTCACCTTGCTTCATGGGTGAGCTGGGCCTGTGGAGGAAAAGCTGCAACCTGGGAGAAAAAAGAAAGGAAATTACTCTAGCAGCCACATATGTACCTAGCATTTCCAGTCTGTTTCATACATTTCTGCTCTGCTTCTTCTTATTCTGCCATCTCATCCCTTGGTTCATTAAACTTTATCAGATTAAAGACCCTGAACTCAGTGAGTCGATCTCCACACCTCGCTCTTAGCAGACTTCATTGAGTCCATTTCATCAAATGTAGCCACTGGGTTTCTTTTCACTGTGAAGGGTGCCTCCATCAGCCTTCACCCTCCAGCTCTCACATCAGTGTCTGTCGCTTACAGAAGATTCAGAAACACAGCATAGATTTCTGGGCTAGGTCCCAGCTTGCTGAGAAACCTTGGAGAGGAGAAAGAGCCAGGGGCTAATCATAGCCATGCTAAATATATCTTTTGAAGTCCAAGATTTCTAGTAGGGTGCCTCTAGGGAGACAGGAACAGACTGAACGATGGCATGGGAGATGGGGATGGGAGGCACCAGATATAGAGCCCATAATATCTGGGTTCAAATGTTCCTCAACAATGAACCTGGACCACAGTCTTGAACTACTTTATTGGAAGACTTGAATAAAGCCCACTACAAGATGGGTCTCCTCATATTCCTATCTAAAATGTATAAAAGGATGCGTGGTGTGAAGAAAGTGAGCAGGAAAATAGTGTCTTCTTCTCCATAACAACAGAACTGAGGGCTACCTGGTGAAGAAACTGAAAAATGAGGCATTCGGGACAGATAAAAGAAAAGACTTCTTCACACATCATTTCATCAAACAGCAGAATTTGCAACCACCTGTTGCAGTAATGTCCACCAAATTGGACAGCTTCAAAGAGAATTAGACAGTCATGGAATGTAAGGCTAGTGATGGCTACTAAACATGCTAGATCAAGTGTGTCTCTGAATACCAGTTCCTGGGAATGTGAGAGGGAGACTGCTATTGCCTGGCACACAGCCATAGCCTTGCCCTTCCCACAGGTGTCTGGTTGGCCACTATGGAAAAAGAATTCTTGGCTACTGAGGCCTTCTCTCCAATGCCGCAGGAATCTCTGCAGGTTCTTATGTTCTATTCTCTTAGGGTCGTTTCAGATGTGATAGTTAAAGTTAGCCGAGAATGCACCGGGGGTTTTTAAATGCTTTTTTTTCTTTTAAATTGTTATATTATTATTATTTATGCATGTTTTTATGTTTTTTTGTGAGCCGCCCCGAGGCTTTGTTGAGATGGGGGCGGCATAGAAATGTTCTAAATAAATAAATAAGGCGTGAGCACCATCATGACGGGGCCGGTAGGAGCAGGGATGGTGAACAAGCAGCCCTTCAAGATTTCCCAGATGTTCTGAACACCACGTTGCAGGTTCAGTGTTGCTTGTTCCCCTTGTGCAAAGCTTGCAACTCTTATCGAAATAAAACTGAAACAGAAGTCTCCCCCATCCCTGCTGTGGAATGGAGAAGATGAGATGAGGCACGCTGATCTAACCACTGAATTACAGAGATAGAAGGAGAGATCTGAAGGCAAAATTCCAAGAGTCTCTGTGTGTGATTATGGAGTAAACTAATCCTTCCAGTTAAGCTGGGTGTCCTTGTACACATTTCTCCCATCCACACTCAAAGTCCCAAGTTCAAGCTTGTAAGTAGGCTGATAAGCATTCTATGACTTCGTAGAAGTGTCACACATGGCTGTGAAGCAGAATTCCACTTTCAAAACAACTTTCTAGTCTTTATAGCTGCAAAATGCATCTTGCGAGCATACGGACAGTCTCAAAAGCCAGCAATATGGCAACACAGGGGCCCAACTAGGGGCACTGTGACTCACAGGGAGAACAGTTGCTTGGATTGCTTTAAGAATATATGAATAAGGAACATGCCCTGCCCTTATGATCTGGATTAAGAGCATGATGTGGGGTGGCTTCGATCCTTTCTCCCTGCTGTGGTCCTGACTGAGGTCTCTCCTGTCACTCCAAGTTGTTTTGACGAATTGCACCATTTTAATACCTCCCATGGAAAGAGCAATTTCTCAGAGCTTTTAAAAAGTAAACTGCATCAGTGAGAGGATTCTTCCAGATCAAAAGCACATGGGAGGAACATTAGATCCCTTTTCTTCTGACATGGTGAGCTGGCATCAGCAACACAGCTCTTTCAATGCCATTGGCTCTGCTGCCATGACATCTTCGGAAGATGCACAACCTTGGCTGAACAGCTTAATGCTGAGGCAGAGTTGGAACAAGGCAAACGAAACACAATTTGTTGAAGCATTCCTAAGACCCAAGTTCAAGCTCAATAAACAATCTGCTGTCTGTTTACATATGGACACTTCTTCCTTTATAGAAAATGCCTCTGTTGTACTCCCTACCACC
The DNA here is from genome assembly GCF_004798865.1 of Varanus komodoensis. Classification (NCBI taxonomy): domain Eukaryota; kingdom Metazoa; phylum Chordata; class Lepidosauria; order Squamata; family Varanidae; genus Varanus; species Varanus komodoensis. Next base: position 57,688,216 of record NW_025335941.1, on the reverse strand, counting down.
CTTGTACAATCCATTTGAGCTGCAATACCACAAGGCAGAAAAGGAACACGGAAAGGTTAACAGTATCGTGGAGCACACATTAAAATCAAATGACCTGAATGATCGCTTTTTCTGATCAGCATGCAGGGGAGATTTCACCTGAGTCAGCAAAGGGTGCAGGGTGGGGGAAGAGAGCAAATACAGCATCCTTATATTGTGCAGAAAGGAAGGACAGGAGAATGTGCACTGCACAGGCCATTTGGAATATTCCCTTTGTGAGCTCATTGGTATGGAAAATGTCCCACAGAGATTAATTGGATGATGCTGCAGAAGAGGCCAATGGAGCCAGAGAGCATGGTCTGGAAACAGGTTTTGCGGTGGAGGAAGCGCCCTCTGAGTGCTGCTCAGTAATGTCAGGACAGCCTTTTTCAGTGCCAAAATAGACCTTTCTTTCAGAATTGGAGACACGACACTCTCACCCACTCACACCGTGTCACCACCTGAACAGGGCCATCACAAGCAAGCATCTCTTAGGAAAACACTTGGAGATTGGCAATTCCCGTCTTCCAGCTCAGATTCTGACTCATCTCAGAAGGGCTGGAAAAAGTTGGGATGGGTGGTTATGAATTCATTTTTAATAAGATTCAGAAAGTTTTCCATATTCAGGACAAAAAGAAGCTGAGGGCTAAGAAAATTACCTGAAAATGAACAGATGCGTCCTTCTGTACTCACACTTTTGAGTGTTTTGCTTTTAAAAGTCTAGATTCAGTCTCTGTGCTTTAAACCATGTTTGAATTAGGAATGTCAATTCTTCCTCAACAGCTGCAGGGCAGGCAGGTATATAATTTTTCTTTTTTTATTTATTCTTATATTTCTTCACCAACCATCAGCTCAGAGGCTCCCTGGGCAGTTTACAAATCAAAAATACCATATAAAACACAGATAATAGACACACACATAATAAAAACACATCAATCTAATCAACAAATATCAAAATACAATAAAACATAATACAATGATCCTTCCCATCCCCAACACAGCTAAGTCTCATTCAGAGGTATAGTAAAATATGATAAAAATGAGAATGAAAGCTAACAGTTAAAATATTGGGAAAATAAAAAGGTATCGATGCATTTAAACCAAATGCATCTATACAAGATGGGGAATATGTGGCTCCGCAGAACTGAAAAAGAAAAAGGTCTTGGAGTAATTGTGGACAATCGGCTGAACATATATTGTGTCCAGTTCTGGGCACCAAGATTTTAAAAAGATGCAGGTAAATTAGAAAGGGTACAGAGGAGGGCAACAAAAATGATCCAGGATTTGGAAACGCTGCCCTATGAGGAGAGACTGAGAGAACTGGGCATATTCAGCCTTGAGAAGAGAAGACTGAGGGGGACATGATATCCCTCTAGAAGTACCTCAAAGGCTGTCACAGAGAGGAAGGACAAGAGCTCTTCTTGCTGATGCGAGAGTGTAGGACAAGGAGTAATCAGTTCAAGTTGCGACAACCCAAATTTAGGCTGGACATCAGGAAATGCTTCCTCACTGCCAGAGCAATACGACAGTGGAGCCAGCTGCCTAGAGAGGTGGTGGGCTCTCCCACACTGGAGACATTCAAAAAGAAACTGGACAGCCATCTGAGCGAGAGGGTGCAAATTGGTGTCCTGCAACAGCAGGGGCTGAACTCTATGGCCTTCACGGCCCCTACCAACTCTGCTATTCTATGTTTCTATGATTCACCAGGCACTGAAGAAAAAACACAAAAACAACAGAGTGGGCACCAGACACGCCTCTTTGAAGAACTGATTCCACAAATGGGATGAAACAAGACAGGAGGCCCTTCCCCTAGTGGCCACCCTCCTAGCTTCCTTTGGAGAGGGTACTCTGAGAAGGATCTCTTCTGATGACCTCAAAGTTCAGGCAGGCACATATGGAAGGAGGCTTTCCTTCAGATAACCTGGCTTTCTTCCTGGGGGAAATAGTCACACCTATAGAATTAAGCTAATGCAGACATGTGAACATTTAATTCCAGTTTCTTTTTTATTAGAAATTTACCACATTTACCAAGTTCCTCTTCAAGAGAGAAAAAATTTGATCTTTAACCACAAAGGGAGTTGAATGCAATGGAATGATCTCTCTGGCAATGACTGTCTGGTGGCAACTCTGACACTGAGAAAGAGTGGAGGCTAGGGCCAGGAAGCCAAAGAAACGTGCCCTGAGCATCTATGTGCTGAGCAAAAGGGATCTCCTAAATGAAGGATCACCTCAGCAGTCAAGGACTTCTGGGTTCCAGAGTGTCTCTTTGCTGAGCTCTCCTGGCCCCTGGCTCACCAGGCCCAAGAAGGCCTCATACAACCTTCACGTCCCATTATATGAAAATAGAGCCCATCTGTTTTCAATCAGTGTTTGTTCTGGCAACTATTCTCAAGACAGCTGGTGAGTCAAATAGTAGAAAGGTTCATGCCTCTGCAAAGAAATGGAGAAGGAGCCCATTGCTTCTTTGAACTTAGAAGAAATATAGTTTATAGTCTGAAAAAATAACTTTTGGACATCCATTTGCCCAGGCCCCCAGTGTATTTCAGAAGACAAAAAGGGACAAGTTTTTTGTGCAGTCAATAAGTAGGTTAAAACGTTTTATTTCTCTGTCATACAATCCAGAGAATAAGTCTTTGGTTCCACCTCAGGTTCTTCTTTTAGCAGCTGCAAAAAGAAGTGTCGGAGTGAAATTTGCTCAGGCTAAGCTAAGATGTGCCTGGCATCTTAATCAAGACCATTCTTCAAGGTATCTGACCTCACCTCTTGAACTTTAAGCCTGAGAAATTCCATATCAACAGAAAAAGTAAATCAAAGAGGGCAGAGGTGCCAAAGAGGTGAAAGGGAGCCCTGCAAAAATTGTTGAATGCTCTATTAAAGGAAATAGGAGAGACTATCCAGCTATTCGCATTCCAGCTTACTATGGCAGATAGTCCATGGCCCACTGCCTGCTGGCGACAAGAGAGCCCGTACTCTTCCTCCTCACCTTGGAAGAAACATAGAAACAGAGCGAGTCAGAAGCGTCCTCCCAGGCCATCTAATCTGACCCCCGGCTCCAGTTGGCTCCACTCACGACATAGGTAAAGTGGTTTGTATCATATTGGTATAGCTTTAAAGGGAAATGACTCAGAGAATTGGATTCATATTTAGGCGTACTTACAGCAAACCTATAGAAATCCATAAGGTTTAAGTTAGTCATAGCTATCTTAAGTCCCATTGATTTCAACAGGTTTAGTCTGGCTCCATCCAGATGCAACCTGGATATTCCAGCAACAAGGTAGGGCTTTAAAAATGGAAATATACATATGTGCTGCTTTGTGAATCCTTTGCTCTTTAACTGGGGGACGATTTTGACTGGTTTGCATTTTAATAGAAACTTGGCATGTTCACATTTCCTGAACCAATATGCAAATTGGAGTGCAATTCTGTTTCACTATTTGTATTTCTCAGAACAAAAATGTGTGTACAAAAATGCATACCTTAGGGAAAGCTGTGCACCGATGTGCATATATTAGTGGGGAATAATTCTGTGCAAAGTACTCTGTTGGAGAAAGTATAATATTATTTGGAGTGGCCTTATCTAAAGAGGGTTTCACCACAATGAGAGCTGATATCCAATGAGGAATGAGAAGAACAGAGTATCGTAACTCTGAAAATTATGCAACACTCCTATACACACCTGGAAACAAATTCCACTGACCTCAGTAGGTCTTACTTCTGAATAAACATGGGTCAGATTGCATTAGTGTGTGCATTTAAATGTAAAAGAACAATATGAAAAACTTCAAAATGTCTTAAAGTGCCTACCACTTCACCCTAATCACATTCACCTCCAGTTTAAGTGGGAAATCCAGGCTTTCCTTTGCTTTAAATAATACAGAAATGCCCTCTCTGCATATTTCCCCACCAAGCGCTTCACAGTCTGTGCTTTATTATTAAACTAGGATGTTTAAAGTTTTAAGGCAACTGAAAATTTATGCTGTGAGGAGCGGGTGAATTGTGCATGTCTGAATCTGCTGTAACGAGAATAATTAATAAGCCCATCCACCGCAGAAAGTTTCCTTCTTCAGAACTCTGCGGGGGACTGGAGAGCATTCAAATTCCCTGAACATGTGATTAATAATTTACTCTCACTCTCGGTATCAACATCGGAAGCAATAATGATGCATAATATGAGATCTAGAGAACAAGCTGGAAAAATGAACATTTCATAATGAATAAAAGAATCAAGGTTCTCGGTTCAAACTCCTAATCATTGGGACTCGATCTGCAGGACGTGCTGAGAAACAACGGCATGGCAGGCCAGACAGAAGAAGCTGCAAGATTGTATTTCAGTGGCCATTATCTACCCATCTCATTTGCCTTGCTTAGGGTTTCTTCCACTTCTTTAGTTGGCAGGATCGCCAAAGCTTGGCTTGATGAACACAATCAGGATTAGCCTAATATGCAAGCAGAGAACAGGTCCCTGCTGCATAGCTCTGCTCTTGGCAAGGCATATGCAACCCAGGTGTCACGTAGCACACACCTGGCCCATACTGGGGAGTATCATTACTTGCCAGTATCCAGGGCGTGGGTAGCTGGCTAACTGGCACAGGCACCAGGAAGCAGACAACCAGGCTAGAGTTCAAGGGCTAGACCAAATTGTAATCAACAGGTCTGAGGTCAGTGCCAGGAGTAGGAGAACAGTGTAAGCCCAGTCCAAGAGGCAAAGGCATGGTCAAACAAACCAGTAGCCAGGAAACTGAGGAGGTAATACAGACATGAGCAGGTGCCCGGGAGACTTCAAGCTTCCAACAAACCAGGAGCACTGCAGCAAACCTGAAGACCTTCATCACCAAGGCAGCTTCTGGAGGTAAGAGCCTGTTCGTACATAGCTCGTCCCCCAGGGCTCCCAGGTAGTAACCATGAGAGCCCCGGTAGCTGCTGTGGGTTGCGTCAGTAATCCTGCAACTACCAGGCCTGCTATGCTGGTCCTTGGCCAGCAGAGGTAGCCCTGAAGCTGCATTAATACCCCACTCTTTTCTTCTTTTGAAAAACCTGAGGTGGCTTACTGATCTACCTCCTCTCTTTATCATCCTCTCAAATAGAGATGTGTAAGGAATCTATCTGGGTGTGGGAACCTGTCAGATAGATTCTCAGGCTCAGCTCCTTGGACTCTGATCTTCTGTGCAGTGGCTCCAAGCCTAAGTTCTGGCTGAGTGTGTCCAGCATTCGTGGGGGGGGGCACTCACCAGGAAAACAGACCCCTGCAAGCTAGCAGCACCCCTTTCATGTGCCAGGAGCAGCCAATGTTTGAGCAGCTGAAACTGATACTGAAGAAGGGGCATCATGAGTGGCTGACCAGGAAAGAACCTCCCCATGACTGCGACACTAGCAGCTTCCCTTTCCTGCACTAGATTCCACCACCTTTTGGGCTGGTGCAGTTGATGGAAGTTGCTAGTTGCAAAACTGAGACCCACAAGCATTCATGGACTTCCTTTTGGCTCTACTCTCTTTGGAAGTCCAGGCTGAACACAAGAGGGAGCCTCCAAATGCTTGGATGAATGGATGCCAGTGGGGTTCATCCTAACCTTTCTCACAGTACTGTGAAGTAGTTTAGGCTAAGGGTCAGTGATTGGCCCAGTGACTCAGTGGGCTTCATAGAGTCTAGTGGGGACTAGAACCCAGACTTCCTGAGACCCTACACCACACGGTCTTTCTCTGCAGATGCTCATGTCACATACGTGAAGGCGTGGGTACATGGTACAGTCCTATTCCCTGATCATGGGCTACGGTAAATATTGTGTGAATGCCTGGCTGGAGTTGAAGAATGGATGAGACCATCTAGTCTAGCAATGTAGAACTGAAGGACCAGGAGAGAAATCTGGCCTCCCTTTGGTCCCAATCCACCTCTCTGAGGTTTCACAGCTGGCAACATCCCCTTGTTTCCCCCCTTTGTCCCTGAAGCATCATTGTTTTTGTGGTCAATTAAACATGAGTGGTGAAAAAAAAATTGTTTGTTCTACAGTTTCTAGAATCCCTTCCCAGGGTCTTCAGTTCAAATTTTGGGACAGAATGGAGACATTGATGTAAATATGTGTTGGTTATGGATGTATTTGTGACATGTGGCTGCAGGGGATCCAGCAAAGGTCAAGCAGGCTTCTTAATCAGGGGTAGAAAATGTGTGGTCCTCCAGGAGTTGCTGGACTATAATTCACTTCATTCCTGGAGATGATGGATAGGGCTGATAGAGCTGATAGGCTAGTGCCTGCAAAAGCACATTCTCCATCCTTTTCTTGTAGGATGTAGGGCAATATGTTTGTGAGCCGCCCCAAGGCTTCAGCGAATGGGGCGGCATAGAAATTTTCTAAATAAATAAATATGTTGAACGACAGAGCAACCAGACATAGAAATAATATTTCTCATTCATTTTCCAAGCATGCATGCACGTATGTGCACACACACACACAAGCAACACAGATCAAACACTCCCTTTATTTTACCAATGGATGTGTGCCTTAAATATGCTTACCTAGTATATAGGCTCTTTTATTGGCTTATAGTACTAGTCATTCAGGCAAAGTGGAACAGGTTGAGAGGAGCACCACAAAGATGGTTAGGGTCTGGAAACAAAGCCCTACCAGGAGTAACTGAAACAATTGGACCTCCTGAGCCTTGAGAGGAGAGGTCAGAGGAATGATAGGACAACGCTTTCCAAATACTTGAAAAGTTATCACGGAAAGGAGAGCCAGGATCGCTTTGTGATCATCCTAGACGCAGAATAATGGGAAGCCAATTTCCAGCTGAACATCAGGAAAAGCTTTCGGATTGTTACAATAAGGCAATAGGACAAGTTACCTATACTGGCGCTATTCAGGTTGCAGCTGGAGGGCCACCTGTTAGGGATGCTTGAACACGGAGTCCTGAACTGAGTAGAGAGTTGGACCTGATGGCCTTCTGGGACCTGTCCAATCCTATTATTTTATGATTCTGTGAATCTGCGATTGTATGATTCTACATTTCCATGATTCTATATGTACTAATGAGCAGTACATCATCTGAATTCTATGATTCCTTGCATCATTCACCTTGCCTAATACAGAGTGTCTACCTTTTCCACCATGAGCACTTTGAGAATACATTCAAGCACTAATCATTGATGAATCAATGGCCACAACACTTTGTATCTTCAATGTCACTCACAAGGAGATTCATTTCACTTGCCATTTATATACTTCAGAAGATTTATCAGAGTGGATCATATCCCATAGCAAGCTCTAAAACATCTTGATATCTTATTAATAAGTTAATTGAATTCCACAGTTACTCTGCTTGTGCTAATGCATCTTTGCTTTGTCATTGATGGATAGGCAGTGATGTCTATGAAGATACTTAATAGCTGCTTTCATGAACAAATGAACACCTAGAGCTAAATTATATCGGAGCAAGTATTAATAAGGGACACTGATAAGCTGGCATTAGAAAATTGCTAGCAACAGTAATTGACACAAGATGGATCCCACTCCTGTTTAATCTACTAGCAAAAAGCACCAAGCAAATGTAAGAGAAACAATAATAATGTAAAACTTTATTTTGCTATGGTAGGTAGCCACAAGAGGGAACAGATAAATAAAGATAATGTGGTTGTTTTAATGATGCTTTGATACACCATCATTTGTTAGCTATCTAAGACACCGTTATCTTGTTCCCAAGATCTGTTACTTATATCAACTTTAGTCCAAACTGGATTGCCCTTATTGTATTACCAAAGAGTGTAGTGATGGATCACATACTTTACATGGAAAGGTTTCAAGGGACAAGCATATATATATATATATATATATATATATATATATATATATATATATAGTGTAAATATATATTACTGGCCTTTTCCACCAGGGATCATGGGAGTTACAATTCAATCCCCATAATGGACCTTAGGAAAAGGCAATGCCGGTATTACTACATGGGCAGGGATAGGACACAGAATATCTCATTCCAGCTCCAGCAGTTGACTGCAATGGTGCAGCTCTTAGGTTACACACACAGAGAGCCATTCTGCCAACAAGAAGGAATTAGTAGCTGAACAGTCATCGAACAGATGGGTGCTTGAGCTATGCCCAAGGACAAGGTTGATAGGAGCAGAGAAAGATACATGTTGTATTTCATTCTGACATGTCAGCCTGAATCCTTCCAGAAATACTTCCTATTGCTCAATAAATTATTCCCAGTGAATGGTAGGAGTGACTCATGGTTTGCCCACAACATACACACACACACACACACACAGAGAAGTACTAGGTCAATGCATTTCTATACATACAGGGACCTTTCTCATGGAGGTCAAATGCTGAGTCACTGATACAGAGAAAGCACAGACAGTGGTAGACTGGGAGAAGCTTTTCAGGTTGCATTTTGTTGATTTCTATTTATCATATTTGAATACAAACTTAGTGTTGTGCTTTCAAAGGACTATGGGCATGAAAATTCAGTTATTCTTCAACATCCTGACTTCTCCATATTTTACAATGAAATCTTTGAATCTAAAAGGCATATAAAACACACATATTGAGGAAAATGACATTAACAATGTAGTAGAAAACTTGCTTCAAAAATGTCCTTTCTAGGTAGCAATGTATACAAGAATCATGTGTGAGGAACAATGGGTTCAAAATGCTAATGATTTTTCCTGTGGGCTCATTAAAAAAACATTCCCGAAGTGTGGAACAAACAAAACTTAAAACTAGAGAAATGCTGAAATCAAACTAAAACCAATGCCAAAGACAAACCATATTTAAGACTAGAAAAATGAGAAAATGAAAGAAACTGCAATTGACAAAGTCATCCATCCCTGGTCATGGGGCTTGATCCTGCTGCCCCCTGCTCATACGGGGTCAAGACATGTAGGAGAGTCATATATATTCCTATATGGTATCCATTTCCCCCCACTCATAATGTCTTTCAAAGCTATATAAATCGATACCTTCCATAGAGCTTTTTCATATTTTAAAGGCACTATCCTATGCATTGTCCATCTTGTTTTGCAAGGAAGGAAAAGCACAAGGTTTAACTTTGCCCCTATACTATCTACCACCTTTCAAAGGATACCAATATTTCCCTGAGTCTGGGTGGTTGTGAGTAACTTTATTGGATTGCAGCCTAAACATGCAAAGGATCCCACTCTGAATGTACTAGTTCTACATTCACTTTCGGGAATTCACCCTTGCTCTTAATTCTGCTGTTGTTGATGCTTTTGACTTTTCAAATTATATTGAACGTATTCAAAGTGTATCAAAGTTGTTTTGGATTTTACTTGTAAGATGCCCTGGGGACCCTATTTGTGACTTACCTATGCATGAGCCCTTATATTAAATGCTCTGTGAAGAAATACAGACAAACATTTCTCCTTATCTTTACCAACTTCCTTGGTTCCATCCCAGGAAACTTGATCAAGCAGCAAGTGTCACAATAACACAAGGCTAACTTCACGTTCTGTTCGTGCAGCCTGCAAAAAGCTTGTTCTCTCTGTACTGAGTTGCTCATTAGCTTTCCCCTTTCTTTCATTTCCACATTTCTGTGCACTGGATAGATAAAAATGGGAGCCCTCCAGTGGACAAAAGAGTATTTTCAGAAATGCTCTGCCCTATGTCTGAAAAGTCAGCAGACTTGGAAAGATGTGCTTCGCCTGCACAGCAGTGCCAGTAGCAGTTTGTAGCTGGATAGAAAGCATGGTGCTTCCTGCTTTTGAAGGTCAGTAGGAAGTGAGAAGGCTCTACGGCCTTTTAGGAGGCAGTAGAATTGGTTTACACCACGTGGGCGGGCATGTAGCTACAAAGTGACCACACAAGACAACCTCCAGTTAAACAGTTCCCTGATCAACGATTCCAGGGCAAAGTCATTCAGGATATCTAAAAACTTCACCTCTTATACTGAATAGCACTTGCAATCTATGTCCAGGTGAATGAAGCCTACAAAACTTCCTTTGGATGTCTCCCCAATTTGATTCCTCACGTGAGCCTTTCAGTCAGATCTTTTCATGACCCCAGTGGAAGAACTATAGACAAAGAATGGACAATGTCAGAAGACCAGGGGCAACCTGAGCCCTTGGGGGAGATGACCACAGGTCCATCGGTTTGCAAGATGGGGACCTATCTCTGAAGCAGAGAGGAAGCTACTCCTTGCCCATGTGGCACTGTTTTCTCAAGAGGCAGACCAAATAAAACCTGTGAAAAGGAGGGCTCTTCATGAACAAGGTTGTCCTCATGAGTAGAATTTTTGGCAGAGGACCTATAATGAAATGCAGGCTGCTGTGCCATGAGTACGACTCAGAAAGCTCTGGTTAAATAAACCAGTTTCTGGACTGAAAGCAGCATTGCACTACTGGTTCCTCATAGCCCGGACCTTGCTTTGCAGCTGACCTTGCTGTGTTTGGATCTCAGCTTGACTCTGTTCCTTGGATTGCTTAGCTATGCCTTGTCCTTGGACATGCCTTAGATCCTTGCCCTGGAGCTCCCTTTTTAGCTAATAGCACTCTGCTTGACCTTCGCCTGTTTCCTGACTTACTATCTGACTTGCCTTGTTCCTTAATTTGCCCCAGCACTAACTCTCATACAGTCATCATCATTACCACCACCACCACCATCATTATTAATATCAATCAATAATACAATCATTAATGTTAGGGTATAATAATAATATTTCTATACTACCCATAGCCAATGGTCTTTGGATGGTTTAGAACAGCTTTTAGAGGCCCTGAATGACTGTGCTCTAGAATTGTTGGTCAAGGAACTACATAATTGGAAGTTGTCCAGCATGATCTAGCAGCCACAGCAAGGCAAGCCAGCTGGTAGAACATCACCAGTGCTGAAGTATTTATGATCCTGTTACTGTTGCCCATATTGCTTATTGGAAGAGCGTGTCCATCAGTTTCTAGTTTGACATCATTTTGAGCTACAGAGCAACTCTACCCCTTCCAAGTCCTTCCCAGTGAAAAGGGCTGCACACATTTCTGGGCCCTATGGATTGCATGTGATGACTGCAAGGTGTCTAGGATAGGTGGACCAAAAACAGATTCTTGTATGAACACATTCCCATACCTCAGAAGCATCACTTGTCTCTCCTCGTGCATATGCAGATCTTACCCTCTCAAATTACTCACTCTCACACTCACCCAAGCATCCTGACACATGCCTCTCACTCTCAGACCCACTACAGCCAAGCCAACCCAAATCACAAACATAGGTGAGATGCTGTAGAATGGGGATCTGTGGTGCCTTACACAGAAGCCCACTTTCTAAAGAATTCCTGGCATGTTCTAGGCAAGTTTCAGGCACCCTAAGTGTTCCTTCCTTTGGTGATCTGAGAAGGAAGCCTCTAAGGCAAGAGTCTTGGATCCTACTCCTAGGGCTTTCTTCCTCTCCACAATTCCTTCCACCTCTTTTCAGTGGCAGCAAATCTCCAGAATCTGAGGGCTGCCCCATATCAATTGAGAAGCTGCACATGCTGGGTGTATCATGCCCATTGCTGTGAGTGAAAAGGATGGGTATCTGAGGTGCTCTTTCTCATGGGCTACTGGATGGACTTCGGAAGAATAAGAACTGGGATACAGAGCAGATCGAAGGGGGAATTGCGGAGGATGGGCCATGCTGAGACATTGAGATGAGGGAGGTGGATGTGTGTATCTCAAGGCCAGTCTCCCCAGTGGGACAGGCAGTTTCTGGAAATAACCAAGTTGTACAGCTGAAGGGAGGAGCCTCTGAGAATGCGTGTTTCTTGGACGCAGTCTGAGGTCCAGTAGCTCATGAAAACACACCCACCACTTGTGCCAGGGCACAACTCCAACTCCGACTCCAAGCAGCCTCCCTCCTGTTGCCAGCAGTCACTGCTCTGGCCACCAGAGAGGCGAAGAAGCATCCTGGAGCCCTGCTGGGGTGTCTGATTACTGCCCCAGCTGAGAGTTGCCCTCCCTCCTCCTGCCACAGGCTGCTACAGAGGACTCCGGGAAAGCGAATGCAGCGTTTTCCGCCTGCATGCTTCCTCCATTGCACCCCGTCTGCCACAGAGCAGTGCAGGGGCTTGCTGCCCTCTAGCCGACATTGTCCACCCTGATCTCAGCTGGTATCCCCACTGGTGGGATAACCAACAAGGCTGTCAAGGAAGCAGGGGAAGGGCGGGTGGGGGGGAGAAAGAGAAAGAGAGAGGAGCTGGCCAGGAGATGTGCCAGATTGGACCTCTTCCTGAGTGGCGTCTTGGGGACCGGGCCTTTTACTTGTAGATGCTGCTAAGAACGGCAGCCCTGGGCACAGCCTAATGGGTGGATGCCAATGGGCACCCCCCTTTTGGCACCCATTCAGCACCCATCTGGGGCCAAGTTGGACCCAGCTCTGCACCCTCCACGGAGCAGCACAGGATCTGCCACTCCCATTGCTTGTCATCGCGACCCCGTCTAGACATTGGTGGTGTGACTGCCACCACCAGGGACAGGAAGGAAAGGCAGCGGTCGCTGCCCCGTTGCAGCGGCAGTGTAGAGCTGATGCTGAGGTTCGGTCATGCTGGCGGTACCTTTTCAGCCAACTGAGCTGGTTTGGGCAGTGGGGTTTTTTTGGGCCTCAGACTTCAGCTGGTAACCAGTGAAGATGATGGACGGTTTTAAGTGCCCAAATTTCTTTTTCTTCTTCCCATACAATTTTATTTGTGTGTGTGTGTGCGTGTGCGCTATATCTTTTAGATGGTCACATTAGAGGTGTCAATGAAATCTGGAACACATCCAAATGAGTTTGGATTCTTACAAATTCTGTCCCAAGATTCAGGCATATTCTGGGTTGTTTGGAATGCATACATGGGCAGATTGTTTAAAAAATCTTTCCAAAATTATATGCAAAATTTTTTTACAACCATCAAAAATGTGAAAGTTACTCAAAATATGCTAATGTAAATGCTTTTTAAAACAACCTGCATCACACTCACCACATTTTGGACATTTCTGATGTCCAGGTTCCACTGAGTAGCACCCTATTTTTATTTGCTTTGCTCAGTGATCGTACACTAAGCTAAGAAAATAAATGAGATGTTAGTGGACATAACGTAAATTACAGCCAAGTCCTGGTGTTTTCTTCTGAAGGGGAAGGGAAATCAGAACCCCTCAAAGACCAAATGATAGGAGAAATGATGCTGACAAACCTCAAAACTCACATGGAATGACTTGAACAGACTCCATATATCCTACTGGCAGGGAATGGATTACTTCTTAACTTTGCAAGATGCCCTGGGTGATTTCTGACTGAAGAGTGAGAGAAATAAGATTTGTAAGTAAGTAAATGAACTCCTGTCCAGTTAGAAATGCACTGGATAACTGCCTCTACTCTGCTGGTTTTATGTTTTCAAAACTGTCCTTCTTTTATTTATTTTTCTATGTATGTATTTCTGCACTACCCAATAGTGGAAGCTTTCTGAACCATTTACAACAATTTCTTGAAATACAATTAAAAATAATGGTTTGTTTACCTTTTGCATGTTATCCATCTTTATTGGATTTGTTTACCCGGACAGCTATTTCTATCAGAGTTCATTCCATGCCAGTTCAATGGAGAAAAATTGAGAAAATGTTTTTCAGATGGGCACATTACTGGATGTGAGCTTGTATCAACTAAAATGCATTTGTGTAAAATCCAGAATGTGCACAGTGGGTTTTGCACATTTTTCAAAGGTGTGTATGCCAGCAATCATTTTTTACTTCTTCCATAGAACCATTGGAAGTCCAAAATGTATGGATTTGTTATTACAAATTGAGTCTGTTTCCAGCTCAGTTCTGGGAGAGGAGGGGGTGGATAAACTGCAGAAGCAGTTTTTAAAATTCAACTGAGATCTACCCCTCCCTGCCTCCCTGCATCCTTACATACCACTGCAGGTGCTCAAAATCAAACCATGTGCACACATTGCTTGTTGAAAAGTGGACCCACATACCACTCGCTTTCCCTTCTCTGTCCCCCACCATCCTAAGCTGGCCAAGTGTTTTGGTCTGTCTGCATGAGTCACTGTTGATTTGCTTGGATCTGCAACAATCTGCGAACTCTTTCTAAGATGCTATGCCCCCCAAAAGACTTCTGGAGTTAGGCATATTAGATTAAAAGAGCACATTATCACCAGTACTACTTTGCATTACTTATCTCTGGTTGTAAGCGAAAGACAAAACTGTGTAGGCAGGGGAATGAAACAACTGCTTTGTGAATCAGAGGTATTAACTACCAATCCTTTTAAGGTTATGCTTTTATTACAGTGTGTGCAGCCTGAACTAGTTTTTTTTTAAATGCAATTATACAGTACTTCTTGGTGCTTTGCTGAAGCACACCCAATTATATCTGATTCTTCAATCTTACCTGTTTTTTCTTGTTCCTAACAAGAGAGCTGAAAGGGAATAGCTCAACTATTTCTATAAATAAATCGACATCATTTTAAATAGGGTTCATTACAAAGTTAGTAAAGTCCTTGCTGCCCATGTCAGGGTTCACTTGTATATGAAACATTAAAATAGGTAGAAAGGTCCTCATGTACAGGTCCTTATTTTCTTAGTCTGCAATCCTGTTGCGATGCCCCAAAGTCCTTGAACCATGGGCATCCTATGCAGAGGGGTAAGAGGCATTTTTGCTCAACTGGCTTTCTGTCCTTCTTCCCCACACATGATGCACAGGGAGGAAAGGAGACTGGAACAACTGAAGGATACTATTTATCTTGGCCTTTCTATGCTCCTTCCTTTCCCATTCCTGGAGATGACCCCCTTTGGCCCACTGTGAGGTTGCATCCCAAGCTCAGATAGCAGACCCTGTAGTTGTTTCTGCTCCAGCTGTGTGGAGGAAGGGGCCTCAAGGATTCAGTCCCCATGCTGTCTGTCCCTGACATCACATATGGAAGCCCAAATCATCCTATAGTCCCTCAAGCCCTGTCTAGGGGACATAGATTGTCCCTTTAGTTGTGCTGAGGTCAGTGAGACAGGTTTACCCAAAGCATGGCTCAGTCTGGATCAAGCCCTCACTGAGAATATTTTAAGTGAATTTTATCACATGCTCACTTAATCCTAGGAACCCTTCAAAGTCACTTGAACAGCCAGTCCCCATGGATTTGCAAATCTGTGGCTTTTGTATTCTCCCACATTTGAGTTCTTTCCTCTTTCTCTGAAATGTGAAGGAAGACCGCAGCATATCTTGGTTGCGTTCTTATCCAAACCAATTCTTACCTGTTCCTGCTTCTACGGGCATTTGTTTCTGGGCATTATTTTCTTGGAAACTAGAAGTAAAGGCCAGGGAAGTGTATCTTGAGACTCTTTGAATCTTGCAGGATTCAAGACCCCACACATATTCTGCCTGTTTGAAAAGGGCTTGGTCCCTTCTATTTCTCTGTCCCAGTGAAATTTTGGCGCATATTCTGTCAGATGATCACATCTTGATCCAGAAAACTGGGGTGTGCAAAGTGCAAATAGCAGCTGCACAGAACTCTGTAGCACCCTCCCACCCATGTTCCCCAGCAACTGGTATACCTAGGCACACTGCCTCTGGCATGGAAGGCAGCACTTGACCATCAAGACTAACAGCCATGGAATGTGTATCTCTCCTTTTAAAGCCATCCAAGTCAGTGGCCTACCATAAATGCATGTTGCTCCCAACAACAACATATTATGCTTGCATGTTAAGAGGAAAACTAACCTGCATTCATGTATAAACATTTGACAAGGTTGAAATGGAATTGGAAAGAAGGACTTTGAAATGGAATTTTTGAAGGAGTCTGAAGCAGCATCCCTCAACTTGGCATCTTCTAGATTTGCTGGACTACAACTCCAGTCAGCCCCAGACGACATAACCAAGATGATTGCAATGCTCATGTCTCATGGCCATCTTTGTGGGGGATGATAGGGATTGTATTCCAATACATCTGTAAGGCCGCTGATTGCAGGAGGCTGCCACGGAGGCTATGGCTGGAGTGGCATATATGGGAAATGTCTGTAAATTTGATTTTGATAACTTGGACCAAATTGAATTACATATTAAAATAAATTTTAAAAAGCATGTTCCATGCTTGAACAGTGAATGTTAGGGATAAGCCACACAAAGAAAATTAAAGTCAGAAACCATTCACAAGGGAACATTTGCTATACTGAATATGAAATTGTATTTCAAATGTAATAGCTTAGGTTCATAATTACTAGTGATTACTGAAATATTACACTAATGGCATGCAAATTTGAATGTACCTTCTTATTAGATGCAATCATTATAGGAGGAAAAAATGTCTGCTATTAAAGTTGTGTAGAACTGCCTAAAGAAAATGGCATGCAGTCCACTCCACAAACCAGTTAATACATAGATAATGTATTCCACCCTTCACTCACTGGTGATGCAAATTTCAGTCCACATCCAAAAGCACTTCAGCTCACTGACTTCACTGGTGAAGCCCCCACCTGTATTATATTGTTCAGCTGAGCTGGGGTGGCAACACAGAATGTTTATGAACATTCAGATTACTCAGGGTGTTAGTTCACTGTCTATACAGTTAGAGTTATTTACTTGGATTGGAATCAAAACTCACAAAGACAAAGTTGTGCATTGGAAAGAAGTTCCTGATTATAATGAGCCGAGGATATGAGCTGAAAGGAAGATACAGGTGAAAGTGTAAGCACTTTGAGGCAGGATGAGGTGGAGGAGAGGAGAGGGAAGGAATAATGGGAGAAAGGAGGGATGTAGGAGAAATCTGCAATTCATTCAAATAGGTTTGGATTCCTCTGAATCCAAGGTACAGTTTTTGCTGGGGTGTGTGTGTTAGTTATGTGGAATCTGCAGCCTTACATACCAGTTTCTCACCTTGTGGGATTTACAGAAATTTGCACTTGCATCAATCTGCAAAGTATGCACTAATTATGGATATTAACACTGATTGGTGCTAATATGCATTTGCACATGTAGAACAAAATTCACATACCTTATTAAAAATATCAGGTTCCAGCAGTGAGTGGATAGCAGAGCAAAAGACATCTGATATTCTGCAAAACACAGATGGAGTGGATTTAACACAATTCATACATCCCTACCAGAAAAGCAGATGAAAAAGGATTCTGCAGAGAAACATCACTGTGCTTAAGGTCCGGAGGATTTTGTGCTTCTTGAGGAATGCTGGGGCAACAGTGCTGGCTGGGACAAAAGAGACAGTAGGTTGAAGAGCAGGAATCTGAGAATTAAAGCTTAGGACTTCAGAGACATGAAGCTGGGAAAATGGGTTAGAGAGAAAGTTGGACTGTCTCACATGACATTGAGAAAAAAACTGGTCTGTGCCTTATTGAAAGGACAGAAATGGGCAGGCAAGGGAAGCTTGAAGATCCTTGAGTGGAGGGCACAGAAGTACATGGAGCTGCATTACTACATCTCGAGAAAGGCAATATTGCTAGTTGTGGCTTCTGCTAACAATGGAGAACCGTGACCTGGCCACTTCAGCTGTAGGGAGGTGCATGGAGTCCATTTGGAGGTGGGATTCTACTGGATTCCCTGGGATGAGTTCCTGGACTTCAGTCCACTTTTCAGAGGACAAGTCCTTGGAGAGCACTCTCTGTCTTCACTGGACACTTGCCAGTAATCAAGCCCATGCTGTGGAAGCAGCACCCCTTCCTGGTGACTGGCACCACCACTGCAAGCTGCACCAGGCAGGGAGAAAGTTCATCACCAGGAATGGCACCGCTGCACCCATTCACAGCACCCTCCCCCCTTCTCTGTTCTGCAGACACTCTTTGTGCAGCTACACCTGATGGGGAAAGTTGCCAGTTGAACAACCAGGCATCCCAAGCCTCCATGGATTTGCTCTCCGACCAGCTCACTTTGCAGAATCAAGCCAAGGAAGTCTGCAGGTGCCAAAGAGACAGATTCCCAAAGGGTTTGTCCCGACCCTACTTGGGTGTTGCAAGGAGAAAGGCACAGGTGTGAGATGATTTACATCTGCTGAATAGAACAAACCAGCAGTATTTTAGCGACTTTCAATGGAGCAGAATTTCTGTGAAGGTACTAACTCTATATCTTAAACACACTTTCTTGGCAACAAATATCACTGAAATCAATTACTTTGTCTTCTGTTGTGCTTCAGATGATAATATCCTAAAGACCACTTGTAAAGTTGCAAAAAGCTTCTGCTGAAGGGAAGGGGGTAAGACATCAAAAGTTAAGTGCACACACAAACATTTCACATTAGACCGAGCAATATACAGATTCTGGTGCAATGCAGGCTGGATCCATGTTTGGCCTGATGCAATTTTCCAGCTGCGCAATGCGCAACTCCCACACTTTGTACTCCCACACTAAAACCTAGTATAAGGAACCTATCAAAATGACAATTGAAATTAGACAGTACTCTTTTATGAAAACATACTTCAAATGCAGAAGTAAATGGGAACAGCTAATATGCATCAAGGCATATTGTCAACGTATCTCCTAGAAGCTTTTGATATATTTTGCATATGTTAATATCCATTAAATTGTCTCATAGAGTTGGAAAGGAAGGTGCTAGATGAACTAAATTCTTTTACATGTTTTGCAGTATCCTCTTTGGTAAGTTTGATGACTTCAGTGACTCTAGAAAAAGGATGCTTAACAGATTAGTTGGAAATGTCTGATAAATGCTTTGAGTAGCACTTCCAGGTATTTATTTATTTATTTTTCAATTTATATCCTGCCTTTTTCCTACAAAGGGCTCAAGGCAGCTTACGTCATTCTCCTCCTCCATCTTATCCCCACAGCAACAACCCTGTGAGGTAGGCTGGGCTGAGAGTCTGTGACTGGCCCCAGGACACCCTGTTGGCTCCATGGCTGAGCGGGGACTAGAACCCAGGTCGCCTGAGTCCCAGTCCCAATCTCTTAACCACCACACCACCCTGGGTATGCTTGAAGAATTCAACTGAAAGCAAAAAGCCACTTACGGATAGGTTTTCTTTCATTTCGTCTCACCTCATTTTGACTTTTGTTCAAGATCAGATGCATCCTTTCTGAGGTCATTCGCAAGACGGGAAGAAATAATGGGGAACAGCACCCTTTGTCTAATACCTCCATGGACACCACTGCTTAAGGATCCCTCACAGGAGAAGGAAGTCGACTATTCACCAGAACTTTTCTGACCAGATCTCAGTCACCACTGGCACTAAACACACACACGCCCTGGCAATTCATTAGAAAGATGGGGGCTTTAAATTTGTCTATTTCATTTCTGTACTGCCCCATGACCAGTTTTCTGGGTGGTTTACACAGTCCATAAAAACAGATGGTAAGTAAGCATTAAAATAAATTAACAGAAAATATTAAAAGGTTTAAACTAGCTAAAACAGAGTGACTTTGCAAAATATCTGGCGATCTTCCTCAAGCCCCTGGGTGGCTGAGCAACTTCTTTAGAACTCCAGAAAAGAAGGATGCATTAACCTGGTGCCAAGAAGATGACAGATGTGGCACTGGTTGAGAAGTTAGATGTGGGGGCACAACTAAAAAACCTTCCACCTTGTTGCCACCCTCTTCGCTATAAACTCTGGTTTAAAACTATAACCCAAACTATCGGCAAAGGAATATATCACTATTATACTATTTATATTTATGGATATTTATATTTATCTCATCTATTCTCAGATACTGGAACTCTAGGCAGCTCATAACATTAAAATCCACACAATTAGAACGTTCAGAAATATACAAAAAGTTAAAAATATTATTAAATCAATTAAATATTAGTGAGGTTTGTGCTCGAGAGCGACATCTCCCTCTGCAAGGGTGCAGACCCGATTGTGTGGGTCCGCCCCCGGAGCCGGATGGATCCAGAAGGATTCCTGAAGGCTCTGGGGGAGTTTCCGGCTGACAAGACGGGTGCTCCTGTCGAGGCTCTGGTTGAACTGTGGAATGGGGAGATGACCAGGGCTGTAGACACGATCGCTCCTAAGCGTCCTCTCCCATCGGGCAGAGCCCGCTCTTCCCCTTGGTACACTCCAGAATTGAGGGCAATGAAGCAGGTTGGGAGACGGCTAGAGCGTAGGTGGAGGAAATCACGTGATGAATCTGACCGAACACACTTAAGAGCCCACTATCGGGCCTATGCTGTGGCGGTGAGGGCGGCGAAAAAGAGACACTTCTCCGCTTCCATTGCCTCCTCACAATGCCGTCCGGCGGAGCTCTTTCGAGTGGTGCAAGGCCTGGTTCACCCAGGGCCAAAGGAAGAGCTGATTCCACCCTCAAAGGCCCGCTGTGACGACTTTGCCGAGCATTTTAGGGAGAAAATCGCTCAGATTCGTCACGAGCTGGATTCCACTATTGATTCAGAGGTTTTAAGGGAGACACCAACGCTACCGTCTGGTCCAGAATTATTGGATGAATTTCAGTTATTGCGGCCCGATGATGTGGACAAGGTGCTTGGACGAGTACGTCCTACCACTTGCCTTCTGGACCCTTGCCCGTCTTGGTTAATAAAGGATTCCAAGCACGGGATTGGAACCTGGATCTTGGAAGTGGTTAACGCTTCTCTGAGGGAGGGTCGGGTGCCTGCTCCTTTAAAGGAGGCGGTAGTCCGACCGGTCCTGAAGAAGGCGTCACTGGATCCAGGGATGGCCGCTAACTATAGACCAGTGGCCAACATCCCGTTTCTGGGCAAGGTGTTAGAGCGAGTGGTGGCGGGACAACTCCAAGCACTCTTGGATGAAACTGATTATCTGGACCCATTTCAGTCCGGCTTCAGACCCGGGTACGGTACTGAATCTGCCTTGGTCGCCCTGTACGATGACCTGTGCAGGGAGAAGGACAGGGGGAGTGCGTCCCTGTTGGTTCTCCTGGACCTCTCAGCGGCTTTCGATACCATCGACCATGGTATCCTTCTGGATAGGCTGGCGGGATTGGGGGTCGGAGGCACCGCTTTGCGGTGGTTCCGCTCCTATCTCAACGACCGATTCCAGAAGGTGGTGTTGGGGGACTATGGCTCTGCGCCATGGCAGCTTTGCCATGGGGTACCGCAGGGTTCCATTTTGTCCCCTTTACTGTTCAATATCTACATGAAACCGCTGGGAGAGGTCATCAGGAGGTGTGGGCTGCGGACCCATCAGTATGCTGATGATACCCAGCTCTACCTCTCGTTTTCCACCAATCCAGGTGAGGCAGTGGCTGTACTGAACCGGTGCCTGGCCGAGGTAATGGGCTGGATGAGGGCCAATAAACTGAAGCTCAATCCAGACAAGACGGAGGTCCTGTTGGTTGGCGGTTCGGGCTTCGGAGAAGGTGACCTGAACCTTGTCCTGAATGGGGTTGCACTCCCTCCTAGGGACAAGGTCCGCAGCTTGGGAGTGCTCCTCGACCCGGAGCTTTCACTTGAAGCTCAGGTGACAACAGCGGCGAGGAGCGCTTTCCTCCAGCTTCGGCTGATTCATCAGCTGCGCCCCTACCTGGAGTACGACTGCCTTGCAACAGTGACTCATGCGCTGGTGACTTCCCGTCTTGACTTCTGTAACGCGCTCTACGTGGGGCTACCCTTGAAGACGGTCCGGATACTTCAATTGGTTCAGAATAGAGCTGCCAGGCTGCTGACGGGGACTGGACGTTATGTTCACATGACACCAGTTCTCCGTCAGCTTCACTGGCTCCCCATTGAAGTCCGGGCCCAATTCAAGGTGTTGGTAATGACCTATAAAGCCCTAAACGGCTTGGGTCCTGGTTACCTGAAGGAGCGCTTACATCCATATTTGCCCAGTCGCCCCCTGAGATCGGCGGGAGAGGCCCTTCTCCGGGAGCCCTCCGTGAGAGAAATTAGGAGGGTGGCTACTCGGAGAAGGGCTTTCTCAGCGGTGGCGCCTAAGTTATGGAATGCGCTCCCCAGAGAGGTCCGCCTGGCACCGTCGTTATTTGTTTTTCGGCGCCAGGCTAAGACCTTTTTATTTAAGCAACATTTTAAATGCTAAATACAATTGAATTTTATCTGGCCAGGGCGGCTTATTTTATAATGTGAGTTTTAATTAAGATTATTTTATATGGATTTTAACTTGTTTTATCTATGTTGTAAGCCGCCCCGAGGCTTCGGCGAATGGGGCGGCATAAAAATGTTTTAATAAATAAATAAATAAATAATATTAAAAAGAAATCGCATCCTAGATTTAAACACTACAAATATATAGACACTAAAAACAACTCAGCATTAACACAGGCTAGCATTTTTAATATTTTGAGGAAAACTGTGAAGTTCTTGCTTTGATGGAAAAAATCGTTTATGCTATCAACTCACTAACCAAAGCCACAATCTGTCAGCCACTCACTGGCCATTTGGGGACAATAATTGTGACCTACCTAATGGAGATGTTGTAAGGCCTGCAGAATGAATTTGAAGAGCAATATTATCTAAAGCATTCTGGGGGAACCCAAAGTGTCCCAGAAAACTTTTCTCAGATGGAGTTCAGCAATCCACAGAAGGTAGTCTAGTGGTTCAATCATCATCTTCTGATGTTCACTAATACCATCTTATTATATAAAAGGTAAAGGTTTCCCCTTGATGTTAAGTCCAGTCATGCCTGACTCTAGGGGGCGGTGCTCATCTCCGTTTCCTAGCCGAGGGAGCCAGCGTTTGTCCGCAGACAGTCTCCGTGGTCATGTGGCCGGCATGACTAAACACCGAAGTGCATGGAACACTGTTACCTGCCCACCAAAGTGGTACTTTTTATCTACTTGCATTTGTATGCTTTCGAACTGCAGGATTGGCAGGAGCTAGGACAGAGCAACGGGAACTCACCCCATCTGCGGATTCAAGCAGTCAATCTTTTGATCAACCAGCCCAATGGCTCAGAGGTTTAACCCACTGAGCCACACACAGTTGCTAAAAGTGGCAGAGGGCTGGACTGAGGAAGAGCATCCAAGAAGCAAAAACAGATTAAATAAAACCAGCTCATTTCTTAAAGGAATTATGCACATCCCTAAAAATGGAAGAAACATCAGGTGAAACTCAGCCAACTTTCTTCACCATGCTAGACACCCACCATTGCTAATATCTCAATGTTTAGCATTGCAGTGTGTATTAAGAAGGTTTTGGGAGGACTCACAACACACTTGGCAAGCATGTTTCCCCAGCTGGGGAAGAAGAGACAATATTGTTTGCCAGGGCAATGCTATGCTATATATGTACCTAGTAGTGGAGGAACAATCTACCATGAACATTCACAGATTCTTTAAAGCCAGCCTCATTTAGCAGTTACAACAGAATCCAGACTTCCACAAGGAAAGCTACAAAGGTCATCAAGTATTCCAAATAGCTTATGGGACCCACTGGAACTGCTATAACTAAATTTCTTACCAGAGGTCTGCATCCAGAACTATATAGGACAAAAGTAGCAGATTAGGAGGGCAAGCACAGTTTTAAAAAGTACATTTCCACTTATTCCAGTGTGATAATTTCCATTCAAATAAGGCAACTGCTTTGTGGAAAGTGTTTTCTGATTGCCTTCTCGTCATCTTACTGCAAGTCACTTTCACAATACCGGAAAAATCCCAATAGCATCATTCAACCATTCCTCCAGGTTTCACTTCCTTCTGTTCTCCTTTTATTCTCGTTTACTCATCCATGCAGTAGTCATAACAGGAAAACAGTTTCCTTGTTCCTCCCAGAATGACCTAAATATAACCCAATAGAGACCATTTCGGCAGCAAATAGTTCAAGATCACTTCTCACTCCCCCAGCTGTCCCACCAAATAACCAGACCACCTCACACCCCATAATATATAAAAGTCCTTCTTAAACTTGCCTGCCTGGAGAGATTTGTAAGCATAATTTGATCTTCCCAGGATGGTATGATGGCATACACTATTGATCATGATGAAATCTCAGAAGTTCCTTTTCTTGCCATAAATATGTACATTATGGGAAGATCAGATTACGCTGACACATCTCATCAGGAAGCCAAGCTGAAGAATTAGCCTTGCATAGGATGGGGATGCAAGCCGGACTGGCTATTTGGTTCACGTTGATGTGTGGTGGAGGAATGATTTTGAACTATGTACTGCTGCTTTGCATTCTCTCTCTCTCTCTCTCTCGGTTCATATAGAGCAGTGCTGCATATCCTTTTGCAACCTCTTCCTTTCCCTGTGCAACAGTCCATTATTTTTCTGACCCTTTCACTGGGATGTCAAGAGTCCAGACCATTTTTCCAGGGTGTTGGGCTTCAGTGCTTACTTTGCTGCAAGGATAAGGCAAGGACTCTTTGTTTTACTATTTCTTCCCTGCTCTGTGCTTGTGGCATCTCCTCTTGAGATTCTTGGAATGACCCGAGAGCACTTAGCCAGCACGGTCTCCCTTGGAGCTTTCTCATGCTGCTACCTGCTGATGCGTGAAAGATAAAGGAGGCTTTTTTTCTTTTCTTCTGCTTTGTTGTTATTAAAAGTTCGAGAAGGAGGAGAAGGAAGGAAGGAAGGAAGGAAGGAAGGAAGGGAGGGAAGTCATTCTTACTCAGCTTTCAGGAACCATATCTGGGAAGGCCCAAGGGATGAGGTCCTGATGAAATCCTGGGGAGCAGCATATTTCCAAGAAGCACACACAGCTGGAGATGATGCAAGGGGGTGGGGATGGTAGAAGAAAGGACACATGTGACCCCTCAGCCACCTCTTTGCAATAAGTTAAGTAATGCAGCCATGGACCCCGAAAAATGTCTCCAAAACTTCCCCAGAGTTTTGAAAACAACAACCAAACATATAGAGAGCAACAATATTGGCATGGTGCTAATATTTAGGTTGTTTACCTTACCTTTTGTTACTTTTTGTTACCCTTCATAGGTCTGACCCAGCAAGTTCTTCTTAAGTTCTGTCTAGTCCAGTACCTTGCTTCCCAGTGGCCAGATGCCTCCTGAAAGCCAAAAAAAAAAAAAAAAAAAAAAAAAAA
>NW_025335941.1:57570631-57663216 GCF_004798865.1 Varanus komodoensis | reverse complement strand
TCCATGGGCGCACCCCGTGTGGTGTTTTTTAGTGTTTCCGTGTCCGGTCACCATCTTTCCCCAGGGCCCAGGCCCCCCTAAAAAAAAAAAAAAAAAAAAAAAAAAAAGAGCAGGGTATAAGGCCAGAAATTGTCTCCTGCAGCAGTTTGCATTCAGTAACATGCTGCCCTTGAGCAGATAACTTCCATTTAACCATAATGAACAATAGTCCTTGAATTTATTCCCCATGAGCCTTCTTGGTCCCTATTTAAGAAAACTGAAACCACCACCCACATCATGAGAAGGCAAAACTCTCCAAAGAAGGCAATCATGCTAGGGAAAGTCAAAGACAAAAGAAGAAAGGAAGACCAAAGAGGAGATGGATGGACCCCATAACGGAGGCTACAGTCTTGCATTAACAAGAGCTGAGAACGGCTGTCAAGGACGGGGCGTGATGGAGGGCATTAGAGACAACGGGATGGCACATAACAGCATCAGCAAACAAACCAGCACCATCTCTATATTTTTCAGAAGTGGTTTCCATTGTCTAAGTACATGTTCTATGAAGAAGTACTTTCTTTTGTCTGTTCTAAATCCACTGGTGGTCAAATTCAGGAGATGACCTTGAGTTCTTGTGTTATATAAGGAAGGAAAGAGTTGACGGCCTGACTTTTCTCTATAAGGTTTTCTGTTTTATGCATAGCTTTATAAAACTCTATCATATATTCAATAACTCATACTTTTAAATTGAAAAACACCACACACATTAGCTGTTCCTTGTAAGTTAGGTGATCCAAACCACTGATTGAGAACCAGCAGAAATCTCAAGAAAGATTAATATCTGATTTCACTGAGGTTCCTATTTTTCTACCACCAAGCTCATTAGGACTGTTTTTCCCTAAGTAGAAAAATTATATGAATGCTTGTATTCTTTTACTAATGTACATATTTTTACATGTGTTTCTATTGAATAAAGACACATTTTGGAAATCAGTGTAGCTTTCTTTGTGCTGTTTTTAAATGTGCTCAGATTCACAGAAACACTATTTTGTTGACTCATTTCATATCACAAGCTTGGAAATGTATAGCTTTCTGATCATAAACTGCATTTGGGTCCATGTGTCATTCTGGAAGATACGAACTGGGCAATCGTGCATCAAAATGCCAGCCAATATCCATGGGAAAGGAAAGTTTATCAGGAAAATTTCTCAGCCATTCCCAATCATTTTGCTGTTCTCTTTAGTAGTTTTTTCACCTCTGTGAAAAACTCACAGCATCCCAATTCCAGTTGCACTACCTAAAGGTGTTCCATACTGATGTTATGTTCTAAACTCTGTTTGATCCCTTCTGATGGGGTCTCCTTAGACCAACAATAGACATTAGAATCTTTAATAGATGTCTTTATATCATCTCCGCCTATTCTCTACATCTTTGTCTCATAATGTCTAGTACTAAAAATACAAAAACTTGGTATCGTGCTATGTCATTCTCCCGGAGTTCCAGAATCTGTGCTAAGAAGCATCCAGTTCAGTAAACTGGGGCAAGAGAAACTCAGAATGCAGTGGAGTTTTCTTAGACTTGGAGAGTAATTGATGTTACAGGGGAGTGGTAGGAAAGGAGTGAGCCCTGCTTTGGGCAGTAGTCACACCTAAACCATTACAGCTGGTTCTAGCCTCGGTCTCTTCTGCTATGCTGATAGATGCATTCACAGACACCAGCAGTAGAGCTTCATTTGATTAGGCTTTTGTGACAGCAGTGTTAACCTCTGCCACCAAAATGCCCAATCCACATGCTCAAAATTGCTAACGGGTGACCCCGTTCCTGCCAGCAGTGTTCCTTGCACCCATGTGCTTGTTAACATGCTGTTCCTTACAGATGGTTTTGCACATTTATCTTATGGATGTGCAAATCAGCCAAACTCAAGCTTGCCAAATTGGTCCTCTTGTCGCTTGTTCTCCCTTGAATTCCCAGTCAATTGTGATTCCCCCTCCTTTATTTTTTTGCATGTAAATCCATACATATTTCCCACTTGGATGCAGGTTTGAAATGTACAGATTCTTCTCCCATTGATTAATGCTTACTTCTATACATTTTTCAAACCTGCACATTTTTCATGCACACTTTTCAGATATATGCATTTTTAATTCATAAATCATTTTGAAGGTTTGGAAATATATGAACTTCACTTCCAGGTTGTGTCTGACTCTGAGTTCACTCTGGAACATGCCAGCTGGGTAAAATCCTGATCAAATCCAAATTGAAACTAATTTATCATACATCAATAATTCATGCAAACTAATTAGTTTGATCATTCCTCTAATAAAAGCAGAAGCTCTGACCTTGCACAAGCCTAATACGATGTCTTTTATAGCAACTGCTAATGCTGAGAAAGGCATCCCTAGTTCTATCAACATGGAGTTTGCTCTCTTGGCAGATTGCTGAGATAGAAGAGAAGCACTGACAGTGATATAAAGCCTCAGCAAGTTGAAATAGTGTTGGCCTTGGAAAACTATTTCATTATCCTAGGAACAACCATGAAATCCATTTGTTTTGTGCTGTAATATCACCTACTCTTCTGTAAGTCTGTGAGTTATGGACATGTTACTTTCATCACAAGAGATTTTACAATTTTAATATACATTGTCTGAGAAACATGAAAAGGCAACATCCCAGAGATGGAAGCTCTTGAACAATCCAACCTCTCACAGATTTAGTCATTCAGGCTCAGTTCCAGCTGACTAGGTAATGTCTTTTGATAGAATCTCTAGAGATGAGGAATAAATTAATTCACTTCACATTTTAATATGGACTTACCTACTTTTGCACTTTTGAAACAATATGGGAATCAAAATTTTGTTATCCTTTGGAAGTTATTTTTCTCTGAACTTTGCAAAGGAATTATTTGATCAAAGAATGCATACAAAAATATATTCTGCTAGTAAAAATACTTCAGAGAGGCAAACATGCCATGCACTCAGAGAAAATATACACAAGAATTGCTATACATTTTATGCAAATCTAAAAAACAAATTCTCAGATTTTAAGATGAACCAAATTTAAGACTGGAAAAATGAGAAACTGGGAGAAACTGAAATTGGCAGATGTGTCATTTTTCCTAAAATGCACAAAGATGTCTTTTATGAGAAAAAAGCACATGAAACAAAGCCACATTAGAGATATAAAATATACCAATAGATAAAAATGCAATACAGCTGAAAAGAAAATGAAAGAAAATTATGTCACTGTCTCAGATACAATCAAAGTTGCTGTTCACTAGAAATCCAGTGCAGCATGCTATGCTCTGGCTTGTAACATCTCCTTGAAGAAGAGCTGAGCATTGCAAAGATTCCCTGTGTCTTCTCTGGCTCAGTTTGAAATCCTGGCTGAAGATAATACCCAAGCTACCTATCTTCTCCTACCACCCGCATGCTTTGGAAATGGACATCCTAAATTCTGGTCCATTGTGGTGGAACAAATCTCAGACATTAGGGATTAATGCAATGCACCAGTGTCATAATGCAGTGAGGACATCAGACTCGCTACTGAATATTCATCCACAGCATAACTGATGTGAGCATGGAGGTTTCATGTACATAGAATGCAAGCAGGAAGGATATATATAGAGAAAGAGAGGGAAAGAGAGAGAGAGAAAGTGAAGTTAAAGCCCTAAATGGCTTGGGTCCTGGTTACCTGAAGGAGCGCTTACATCCATATATGTCCAGCCGCCCCTTGAGATCCGTGGGAGAGGCCCTTCTCCGGGAACCCTCCGTGAAAGAAATTAGGAGGGTGGGTACTTGGAGGAGGGCTTTCTCTGCGGTGGCGCCTGAGTTATGGAATGCGCTCCCCAGAGAGGTCCGCCTGGCGCCGTCGTTATTTGTTTTTCGGCGCCAGGCAAAGACCTTTTTATTTAAGCGGCATTTTAATTGTTAATACTATTGGATTTTATTTGGCCAGGGCGGCTTATTTTATATTGGTATTTTTGCATTTTTAACTTAATTTTTGTATTTTTTAATTTAATGTTATAATATTTTTTTTAACTTAACATTGTAAGCCGCCCCGAGGCTTCGGTGAATGGAGCGGCATAAAAATGTTTTAATAAATCAATAAATAAATAAAAGTTGGTGACTCTCCTCTGAACATAATGTGGTAGCCACCCAAATCTGGTGGGGTGGCCAGGATTGCCCCCAATCAATTCTCACCTCAAGAAGCACTGGAACTAGTTATGATATAAGCCAAGCTAGCACATGGTCTTCCACTTTTAGAGAGCCGTGATTTCCATATTTTTAAAAAAATAGCTAGGGAAATCTGCATACATTCCAGCTACGTTTTGTGCAAATTGTGCCTATAATATCAACAAACTGCATACATTGCAGTTGGTCTTGACACAAAATATGCAGCCAGAGTTTCCTCAAACTGTGCTAGCTGTGGTGTGAATTTACACAAACTCCACAGGCTTAAAAGCAGTTATGAAATTTGCAGGCTGCTTTAAAGGCTGAAACCATGAAAACATGTCCAACTCAATCCATTTTCCACTTCCGAGTGAGCAAGGTATTAAAAGCCCACCAAGGACCAAGTTTCTCACTGTTATCTATCCCCGCTGCTAAACTTCCCCTACAGTGGACTTTGCAATGGCTATGGCAATTCCTTTGACCAGAAACATGCACTGGCATTTCAAGAAAAGATAACTTAAATCTGGTAACTTCCTGCTTGGATTACTGCAACGCACTCTACATGGGGCTGCCCTTGAAAACAGTCCAGATACTTCAGCTGGTACAGAATAGAGCTGCCAGGCTGCTGACGGGGACCGGTTGTTATTCTCAATAATGCTGGTCCTCTACCAGCTCCACTGGCTTCCAGCTGAAGTCCGGGCCCAATTCAAGGTGCTGGTTTTGACCTATAAAGCCCTAAACGACTTGGGAGCAGGATACCTGAAGGTACGTCTCCTTCCTAATATGTCCTCACACCCTTTAAGATCTATTGGAGAAGCCCTACTCCGGGAACCCTCTCTAAGAGAGGTAAAAAGGTCATCATCTCGGAATAGGGCCTTCTCTGCTGTGGCACCCAGACTCTGGAATTTACTCCCCAGAGAGGTACGCCTGGCGCCAAGTTTATGCTCTTTTCGGCACCCGGCCAAAATCTTTTTATTTAAACAGCATTTTCAAATTTAATAGGTTTTAAGTTTAGTAGCTCTGTTTGTTTTGTGATTTATTATTTTGTTCTGTTTTATTATTTATTGAATGTGTTGTTTTAATTGTCTTTTTAAATATTGTAAGCCATCCTGAGATCTTGTATAATAGGATGGCATACAAAAGCTATAAATAGATAGATAGATAGATAGATAGATAGATAGATAGATAGATAGATGCTTGTCTGAGATTTCTTGAACATCTGAAAGGGTGCCATCCAGATGGGATGCCCACAACCTTCCATACTTGGAAGATTCTGGGCATCCTGCACAGTGTAGAAGAAGTGTGGAGGCCAAGGTCACCTCCGTGCTTCTCACACCCTGTGAAAAACTTAGATGGATGATAAGTGTGGCTCCTTAGAGCAGAAGGAAAGTGGGCTGGGGCACTACTAGAATACCCCCTATTTGGGTGGTTCTCGTTTCCTACTCTTTCCACCCTCTTGAAGTCTCAGAGATGTGACTGCAAGTGGGGCAAGGAGAATTGTAGTTCCAATCCCCACTTCCTATCAGAATGCATTTTTGACCTCATTTCCAAGTGATCCTATGGCAGTACCTTGAGGCCCTAGGATTGGGTGTTTGAGAGAGAGAGAGAGAGAGAGAGAGAGAGAGAGAGAGAGAGAGAGAGCGCGCGAGAGAGCGAGCATCGGGAGGGTGTTTGGAGAAGCCCAAATAATTGATTCCATTGATAGGGTTGTGGTATTCACACTGTCTTGCATCAAACCACAGGAAATCAGCTCCTCATGTAACTACAGGTACAGGTTGATGGGATGCATGTTTTTTCAATTATCACTGAACCAGACAGAGAATATGACTTCATAGACTGTTGCTCTATTTTGGTATAAACCACATTTTGTACTATAGCAGCTGTACATGTTTAGAAGCAGGTTGTTCTTCCAGGCTGCTCCTTGTGGTTCTTCTGAAGTGTGGGAATGTTGCCAAATTGATGCAGGTTGTTTAGCCAATGTCAGTGAGCATGTTGGCTTGCCAAGTACATGAAACCAGAGAGGGCTTAATATCTAGATCTCTGCTGTTAGCATCAGTAAAATGAAACATGCTATGTATATTTTGGCACTGTCTGTTTGCTGAAATTCATGCAGCTTTCTTCAAAAGCTCAAGGAGGAACTGGCCCTTTATTAATGTCTAAGTAACCTGAGCAAATACTAAGACATAAAATAGACCAGCTATACATAAGCACAACACAATAAATGCTTTGAGAGGTAAATTCAGAAATGGGGTAAATGGAACTTTCCAGTGCATCTCAGATACCAGGTGCCATTTTGTTTCTCTGTAATACCTCAGACCACTGCTGCAACATGATGAAGGAAAAAATAGCAGCCAGAAACACAGCAGAGTCTGGAGGAGACCTGGTGAGGTCCATCCTGGCCCCGGCATCCCACCTTTTGTCCTAAAATGGAAAAACAGAAGCATTGTTGTTCCACAACTACTATCTCCCTGCAACACCCCCCTTAAAACACACACACACAAGTTCTTCTTTCATTGAAAATTCAGCCTTAGAGAACTCTGACAAAGGAACAAATCTGTTGTGCACATGAAAACGACTCTCCATGTTAACCTCTCCTTGAGGGATTGGTAAAGGGGACACAGAGAAGAAAGTACTCAATATGACTTGGAACAGAATTGACAGGAAGTCCAAGCAAAAGAAAGAAAGAAATGGATCTGACAATGCTTTATCACCTATTTTGGGAGTTTGAGAAGTACACACTCACCTCACCCCTCACCCCCCGCTGTACAAAAATAAATAAACAAATAAAGATAGAAAAAGAAAACAAAAAAGTGAGAAAACAATTTCTACTTGAAAGTATAGCATCTTTTCTTTCCTTCTGAAAAACTGCTAGAAAAGTCTTTGAAAGAACAAGATAAGAGTCAAACTACATGTGACATTAACTGTGCAGGGTTTTAAAAATGTATTAGTTTAGCAAGATGGTGTGAGGCCAGGGGATAACTATTGGGTTCAGAAAGTAGGCATGAAAGAGAAATTTATCTCTTTCCTCCACTGTTCAGTCCTGACTAAATATCTGTTCTAAAACTAGCATCTACTTCGGGCTGGGGTTTCCCAAAATCTTTCAACTGAATTTGTTCTGAAAATAGAGGAATAACAACAAAACAATTTTGTTTTCATTTCTTTTAAATCATGTACATGAAACAACTTCAGGATCTTGAATTTTTGAAGTGAAAAAATATGTCATTTGGGATGTGGGAGAGAGATTAATCCCTTTGCAAGAAGCATGAAAGAATCTGCCAGACGACGATACCTGTCAATAAAAGAAACTAGCAAAGCAGTGTAAACAAATAAACATTATGCACTAGATCTGGAGCAATGTATAAGATAGCCTCAAATGCTTTATTGTTCTTTAAAGGCATATCAGTGAGAGTGTATCTTCCTGCAAACGTAAGAAGAAATTGAGGTATGAAATCACAGACAGAAATAAACTTCTGTTCCCAACTATGACCCTTAGATTTATGATGATCAGTTCATCTCATACCCCAAACCAGGTCCTGTCCTGTCCTGCCATTTTGTGAGCTAAATGGAGACTGAGCAGGTTGGACCCAATGGCCCTCTTGGTACTTTCCAACTCTGCTATTCTATGATTCTGTGAAATGCTTCTGTGTCTACATTGGCATGACAAGATCTTTCTCTGCTACAAAGCCTTGAGAAAGAGGTTCTTAAATGTGCACCAGAGGATGGTGCCATTTCTTGGAAGCCTAGGAAAGCAAGTGTTGGAAAACACTTTAAAAATTAGTTTGCTCACCACTACTAGTGTTAGCTAGTGGAGACGGTTAAGTCTATGGCTTGTGTTCTTGGTTCCTGCCCTGCATTGACTGTGCGGCCTTGAACAGGTTTCTGCAAGTAATAGAAGTTTTCATGTTAAACAAATTTATATGAAAAGGGTTTCTTAATGGTATGGGGGTGCTCATTTTTCATTTTCTTCTGAATTCAGTTCCTGAAAATCTCAATTACTTTTTCTGTGAAATTTGAAAAACTTTGCAAGTTCTTTGTGTGTAAAATGGTATAAAAAGGATTCAAAGCAAGGCTTTCAAGAGTGAAGCACAGAAATCTCTGGTCCTGGGTAGACAACTTTGATGGTTTCAGTTTCTCCTTATTCTATTTAAGCAAAATATGCATCAGTTCAATCAATGCTAGTGCCTGGGGAACATAGGTAGGAGGAAATTGTTGGACTCATTTTCCACCTGTGAACATCTGGTTGACCACTGTGTGGACAGAATGCTGCACCAAACGGACACTGGTCTGATCAAACATGCCTCTTCTGTTGTTCTTATGACATGTTCCATCTAAAGCTCCACAGGATGGGGTGGTAAAGATACATTCTATCTCAAAACACACATCATGCATGTTGAGATCTTCCCCACAGCCTGCAAGAAATGCAGTTCAGCATTCACAGAAATGCAAAACAGAGTACGAACACGAGCCTATGAAAGTTTAGCATCAAGGCCTACAACTCCAGCTCTGGCCCAGTAAAGATATAGCTGGATGGTGCTTACTGTGAGTTGCCGGCTTTTTTCTGTCTAAAATTGCATGAGATCACTTAAATTGCTTTCTGCACATCAGTTTGGAAGACTGGCTCATGTCAGCCTTTGTGAAGCATGAATTCCATAAGTGCCCTCTGTTTCACATTCTAATTCCATTTCTATTCATACGAAATCCCAGTTCAGAAGTTTTTCTTTGTTTGCGTGGTTGTTCTGCAGAGAGGTAATATGTAAATATACTCTGCTAGAAAGGGCATATTGCATCAGTACATTTCTTACTCTGTTGGCTTTCCCATTGAGCTCAGTGAACAAATATTGTTATTAAATATTGATTTTTAAATATCTTGCTGGTTCTGACCCTTAGTCCCATGGAAACCATTTGCTTTGCATGCGCTGAATCATTATTGCTTCGCTGGAAAGATTTGAGATTGTAGATGAATTGGGTTTTCTTTTTGTCGAGGTCATTCTGCTGCAGCCTTCGGTCCTTCCAATTGTTCCAAAGCAGGCCTGCATGATTTCAGATCAACCAAGGTATACGCAATCCACAAGTCACATATTATGGCCTGCCAGGTATCAGGGGATCCTCCCTTCTCCTTCAAACCCAGTTACTAAATTTGTTACATTTAGGGAAATGGCAAGAAAATGTTGCTGTGTGGAATTTTCCAGTTTGATATTCCACTTAGCCAGCCAGGCCTTCCCTATGGCACAACCCTCCCTTTCTGGCTTTCTATTCTTTCAACAACAGTCATGCAGAGCATGCCACTAAGAATATTCAGATTTTATCGAGCTGTTTGGTTTCCTCCATACCAACATCACCATTTCCCCCCTAAAGTCTTTTATGCTTCAAAAAGCTAACTGACATCTCTGCCTTGGATGTGGATGGTGGCATTTTGAATACATAAGAATCCATACTCAGTTCACTATGAGCATGTTGGATCATCAGTCTCTGTACAGAGAATGACTTATCTCCTGTTCTTATTCCCTGGTCCTGGGAGTACCATATAAACATCAGGACTATTGATAGCCTTATTCTCCATGAAGTTACTTAATCCAAAGATATCCAAACTGGTGACCATTGCTACGTCTTATGATGCACAGTTTTACTATGCATTCTGTGAAGAAGTCTATCCGTTTTTCTGCCTTGAATCTCCCCTTATACAGCTTCATGAATGATCTCTTAGTTCTACCATCATGACAAAGTCATACATCTATCTCTCCACTATCTTCCCAAATATAAATAATTCTATACAGCTCTATCATGACTAGCTAAGCTAAGGGAAGAAATATTTGTGTTCATGTGCATAGATGCACACATATGGTGTGTGTGTGTGTGTTAAACAATCGCTACAGTCTTTGCCTACATGCTTAAACATTCCCTTAGGACAGAACAAAGCCTTGTTTCTCACCTCTTCGTCATTCCGCTAATTATACTCAGTCTCTATAGTTATCCAGTGTAATTCATCTTCCATATTCCAAATCAAAACCAATGGAAATACCAGTGAAAGCATTATTTTTGTTAACTGTTCAGAGAGCCTCAGTTACTGGGCAGCAAAATACATAAATAAATAAATAAATAACTATTGAAAGATGATTTCAAGTGCATATGCCTTTGGCCAGGGGTGAAGCACAGTTGTCGCACCTGTCACGTCGTCACGGTTGTAGCACCTGCCATAAAAAAGTAAGTTGATAACGTAGCTAGTACTTCTGCTTAATATTGCTGCAATATTCTAAACAGTTTAATGATTCTAGGCACATCTTTAAGGGAGAAAATAATCTTGTTTTAGCTATGCCTCCAAAACCGCTGCTCACACTTTGCCAGGACACAGCATAGTATCAGACAAAAACGTTGTCATTTTTGATGGATCTGTTGCCTAGAATCCATGTTGGAACTTTCCTATAGGTAATTACTTGAACAGCCCTGTACGGATGCCTTGGTTTCCTGTGTGGCAGAAGGACAATGCCAAACAGCCTACTACATTTGTACCCATCAGTCAACATTTGTTAAAGATTGACCTTTCATTGACCTACCAACCCACAGAGCCACCAGGAAAGTAAAAGTAACAGCCCCGGTAAGCAGGTGATGCATGCCAGGGACTTGTAAGAAAGAAAATCTAATTTGTATAAAATTACACGTAACCCCTCTTTGGCAATTCCTCCAGAGCATGAGCAAATGTTGCTAGACAGAAACTTGTATCACCCTATTACTCACAGTAATCTGAATACACAAATATCTTTCATCACGGATGTTAATTATCCCCGCAAGAACTGAAGGTCGGTTGCTAAATAGAATGTGTTGACAAAAGGTTCTGATAGAATCCACCTCCATGGACCATCAGCTATGTTCCTTAAATCACTGACAAGGATAAGAGTATTTCATGCTAATAGCATCCTTTCACCAACAGAATGGTTTTTACACCCAGTACAAGTCATTTTCCAGTTTCACCCTTAACATCAACCACACTTGCCAACACAACTTCAGTGACAGGAAAACTTGAAATCGGTTTTCAGTGCTCCTCCTCAAGTAATACAGCTGGAAGTCTTTGAAGGGAACCAAGTGGGTTTTACTAGAAGAGCTTTAGTAAGACTAGAAAAATTCCAGAGGGAGAGGGCGCATTGTTTAACTCCTTGAGATGGAGGACAATTTCCCTTTGTTCTCATTTTAAGGAGAACATACCTAAGTTTGCTCTTTTAAACAAATACGCAAACCATCCTTTTGAAATGTTCATTCCTCCAAATTTCAGAGGGAGCTCCAGGGCCTGATGGGCTCTTGCCCATGGGCCCCATACTAATCTGTGTATGTTAATCCTTGGAAAATTGGAAAGCTTCCAAAATTAACAGTAGTTGTAGTTGTCGTAGGGGCCCCAGTACACGGCTTTGCCCGGGACCCATAACGCTGTTAATTCAGCCCTGAGGAGCTCTCCTGTCCCTTTGAGTCAGCCGATGCAAGTCTTGTGCCTATGATTTTGATGCTGGGTGCCAGGGCAAACAAGATGAAGGCTGTGAGATTTCATTACCTCTACAATGTTCTTTCCACGGATTCCGTAGGATTTTCTCCTAACAAGAAACTTCCAAAATTCGATTTGGATTCTGCTTGGGTGACATTAAGGCTTAGCCTATTCCACTACTGCAGGGATGTTGCCCCACTTTCGGTGAAAGGGTCAGATTCCATTCCAGAGAAGCTTTTGGAAAGTGCATTCCAGTGGTGGGTGGGTGTGAAGGCAAAGGGGATTGGGATGAAAGCAAAATGGGTGGGGAAATAACAGCACAGGGATAAAATCCCTGGAAATATCAGCGCTTTTGGTCTGATGTTCTCAATGCCAGTTAAGGAGAGATTGTTCAGCATTTCTGAACAGGGGACAAAACTCCACAGAGGCCAGCAAATAATCAATGACCCATGGTTGGTGTAAATGGGCTACAGCGAGGGACTGTGTTATCTAGGGAAACTTGAAGAACTAAACTGAGGTTTTAGGAGGGCCAAATTCATCCTCCAGACCAGAGGTTCTGCAGCCCGTATCCACAGAAACCCTCCTGAGGTTTGTTTGCTCATTTTTAAGCATGATGAGGTAATGATATGGGACACAAGCATGCAATATCATAAACTTGATCCCTTGAGGCCCATTTAAGTAGCCGCTTAAATATGAATTTAAATAAAAACTTAAATGCTTCATTTTTACCAGGTACAACCACATCTGTTTGCAGAATATTCTTCTCACTAATGTGCTAGAAAGTTGCTTTTTGGAAAAACAGTGGCACCCTCACTTAGTTTAGCATAAGGAGGAAGGAAAGGTGATACAGACAAAGAGGCAGGCATGGATTCTCCTTGTACTGTTGGGAGTGGGACATCATGAAAAATAAAATAATAGACCCCACCTTGAAGACAATATCAGTTGATTTTTTTTTCTGAGGAAATGTTTGGACTTTTACTGACTCCCCTAGAAGAAAAAGGGCGTTTGGCCAATATTTTTTGACTATTGTTCACCACTGGGGTTGGGGCTGGCATTTGCAACCTTCTCCCAACATGGGCTTGAAACAGTGTTAGATAGAGGTGTCCAACGACGCTGTGGCCCCCGCAAGCGCTACACCGCTGGTTCCATGCACAGTCGGAATGAAGCTCAATGAATCAATGGTCCAGCCCATTAAGTGTGGGTTTTAGCCAGGACTGAATGCAGGAACAGTGCTAGAAAGCAGCACGCCTGGGAGTCCACCCTCCCCATGCCCCTAATCTCCATAAGCATTTGCTTCCATAGCAATGCCTGCACCCCAGTGATCTCTGTCATTTCAGATCCCCCCGTTTTAGCTAACTCCTTGCTCACAGGTCCTTCAGCCTCTCCTGTGCAGCGTGATGTGTGAGGAATCTTCTTTAGAGGTGGGAATTTCTCAGTTTCTCTGGGCTCAGCTCCCAGGACATCACTTACCCTACGTCTGAGTTCTTGACAAGCAAGCCCAGTTTCCTCCTTGCCAGGAAGTGCCAGGCCTTTGTGAGTATTGCAGAAGGCGCATCCCTCAGCCTTTGTTTGTGCTGCAGCATGGGATGTGGAAGACAGTTGCCGGTTGCACAACATTCATTGTGTACCAACCTGAGGGCTTCCTCCGATCTTAGCTGGCCTTCTAACACAGGGCCTGAGCCTAAGAGGAAGTCCACGATGCCAGAGGGATGGATTCCACAGGCCGTCTCACAACCCTAGCTGTGCACCCAGCCCTCAATCTGCCTGAGGTTAATTTTTTCCAAACTCTAACACCTTCCTTTCCACTGCCCATGCATCCTTTATAACTAATAGCACATTATTAGGAGACAATGTCCTTTAAAGACCCACAAATGTGGAGGCTTTAGAGGATGTGAGCAGTTGTGCATGCTCTTGTTTCATCCTGTGGGCCTGAGCCTTGGATATTTTTTGGTATCTACATGGGAACATCAGAGCACATTGGTGGGCACATGCTGTGGCATTATGAGTATTCAAGGAACCATATTAGTATGTACTTCCCATCACTGTACTCCAATGTATAGATCTGTATTATCTGCTAACATCTAAGACAAAGACCTCTTGGTGCTCAGCTCTGTGCTAAAACTCCTCTGTCTGATCTGGAAGACTCTTGTCTTTAACGTTGGAGACTAACAATGGTCCCTCAGTGGTGAACGAAATCTATTTTTGCAACTGCTCCAATGTACTTTAATCCATTCTTACTTCATTTATCCAAGCATTAAAAGCCCAGGCATTTGAACATAGGGGTCCTGGTGAGTCCAGGCAGGAATTAAGTCTTGCCTGTAATGATTCACTTAAATGAAAATAAATGCAAAATATCATGCTCAGCTGCTCTCCTGGGAGACCTACATTTGGCCCACTGTGTCTCAACATGCACCAGCAATGAGCTCCTATTATGAATCCAATTTTTTGGTCATTTACTGCTTTCCAGTAACAACCTATCATGGGCTGAAATCTGCGAAGAAATGGCATAAATGGGGATGGCAGCAAAGAATAGGAGGGTTTGTGACTGGGCCATGAAAAGGATTTGTGTGTTCTTCTTTTTCTTCTTTTCTCTCTTCTCCTCTCTTCTCTTCTCTTTTCTTCTTTTTGTGCTTTCTGAGTGTAGAATCTGGTCTGAGTGTACTGAAATCAATGACATGCTATTGATTTCAATGCAGAAGTTAAAATGGAGAAAAAATAAATTCATACAACTACCATCATTTCTAACCCCCAAGGCAATAAGAGGACCCTCCGTTGGGTTAGTTCAAAGGTCCATCTAGTCCAGAATCTCATTTTCTTTCCTGGCCATATGGATAACTGTTGCAAAGAAACTCAGAACAGGCTGAGCACATTCATTTATACTGTTTGTACATAATAACTGCATGTCCAAAACATTATACAGATTTTGGAATGGGGAACAATAAAAAGTTGTGGGGAAGAGAAACTGATTTTTGACTCCACTAGAAAGGGCCTGGGGAAAGAAAATTGCTAAATTTGAAAAATCTCTCTTCTGGATGAAATTTTCCCCTGCAAGATTTTAGTCAAGGATGGCTTTCAGCTCCCAGCAGGTACATGTAAGACAAGGTTGATTCCTTCTGGAGGCCGTGCAAAACAAGAAATCTGTATAACAGCACCAGGCCCATTGACTTTTTGTCTGCATAAAAAGAGTTTGGTCAGCTAACTTCAAAAAAAGTTAGCATAGCTTTTCTTCAATGCATTGCCCTCTGTTGCATGACCCTGAGTATCCATCTCTAGACATGAAATTATGAATGTGGGTCGAAGAACACCTTCAGCCAGAGATGTGGTGCACACACATCATTTTAAGAAAATGAGGAATCGCTGCATTGAAAATTGGAGAAAAGTGCAAAAAAGGGAAAACGATCAAGGGGCTGAAACAACCCCCAAGATACAACAGCTGGGATTTCTCAGGGATTTGTATATGTCTGGGAGTGTGAATGGGAATAAATGCATATGCACAAAATCCAGTTCCATCAAT
The DNA here is from genome assembly GCF_004798865.1 of Varanus komodoensis. Taxonomy (NCBI): domain Eukaryota; kingdom Metazoa; phylum Chordata; class Lepidosauria; order Squamata; family Varanidae; genus Varanus; species Varanus komodoensis. The sequence continues at coordinate 57,648,086 of NW_025335941.1, read as the reverse complement.
GAGAGGACAAATGAAAGGTCCTGGAGAATACATGAAATGCAGACAGGATCGTGTCCATAACACCCATACGTGTTATGGGATGTCACACACGAAGACTCTCTGGTGTGGAAAGTGCAGCCACATGAAAGATCTTAGATGACAGTGTGGGTTTCTCTGGAAGACCAAGATCTGTCAGCTGAACAAAGAACAAGGATGTCTTACAAGCCAGATGCAGCTCTTCCATTGGATGGATTAGGCCCACATGCTGGGATTTTAGAATACGGAGCTTGACCATGACACAGTGTGAAAATGGATCGCAAACAGATGACAGTCAGGAGGAAAGCAGAGGAATTTGGCCCTGGAACTATAGGGCAGGTGCCAGAATAAAGTAAACATGATAGAAAGGGGTGACAAGGAGCGATGTATATTAAAAGCCATTTGGAACCCACTGGCTTTTAAAAATTGGAACCCACAAGTATAGTGAATGTCCAAACAGAAAATGATGAAGACTTGTTGGCTGGACTCCAAGGCACTTACACAATTCAAAACACAGTGTACAAAGACCTAGTAACCCAGAGGCTGGGTCCAAAATGGTGGAAAACAAAGGGAGCAATTTATTGACTTTAAGAATGAAAGGAATACTCAGGAGGTTCCTTGCCCCATGACTGATTGGCATCTGGCTGGTTATTTGGGACCTATTTGGCAACACAATAGAAGGTAATCGTTTCAAACAAAAGTGTCATTCAATTTATCCGAGTGTCATCTGAACCTGCTGACCTGTTTAATGGCACTTAACATGTTCTACTGTAATCATGGACCGCAGAACTGGAGAGGCCATTTTGCAGGACATTCTCCAGAAAATGGATGTTACCCAAGATAAAAATAAATAAAAAATGCTTAACAAATAATATGCTTCAAAGGAGGCTCAAGGACACGGTCTGAAGGCAGGGTGTTGCGTGAAGTTAAACAGGTCAGTGGCTGGTTGGTGGCTAGTGCACATGTAGCAACCTTGAGTTCTATCACTGAAGAAGAATACAGAACATAGAAATTTTAAGCCATGTCTCTTAGGTCACAGGACCTTTGTAAGTGGAGTCTCAGTTCCGCTATGAAAACTAAAAGTTGTTGATAGAGAACTCCTGCATGAACATGCCTGATCTTGGGGAAAGCTTCCTCACCCCCTGCCACACACAACTTTTGTAGATTTGAGCAAGGATAAAGTCAGGAAGGCCATTTAGCAGAACATTGGAGTCATGTAGGTCTGATCCAAACTAGATTAGAAAGGATCTAAGCATGATGTGTTTGAAAACGTATCACCACAAACTCATTTTTCAAAGCATGGAACTCATTTTTCAAAGGTTCCATCACGAACAGACTTCCTTTGGTCTGGCAGAGGCATATTAGATCCCTGAAAGGGACAATGATGGAGGGGGGGGGAGGAGGAGAGGAAGAGGAAGGAGGGGGGGAAACCAATCTTTCCAAAGCAGACAGAGGACATTTTTATAAATTTGTTTTTACATTTCCTCACAAAGAACCAGTGCTTGATTTATTGAATCATCAATACTCACAGTGGTCATAAATACTTGGTCTTTCTTGAATAACTGAAATTGGTCAGGTGTGGAAGGCATGTGGTGAAAGAACTGGCGTTATCCTCGTTGTGAGCACATTTTCCCCATTATTGTTAATAAGCATTACACACAACAAGCTAAACTAGAAGAAGGCTTGTGCTAGAACTGGATTAACACATAGTTGTGGAAGCTCTCGTGGTTGACTGGATCAATAATCCTTTAGAAACAAAATATATTCTAATGAGTAGTAACACAGGGGAATTGCAACTGGTCCACTAAGGCCTGCTCAAGCACTAATTTGAATACACAGGAGATCAATGATAAACAAGATGGCCACCTCTTTCTGAAATCCAGCTTTACATGGAATTATAGCTCCCATTGTCCTCCACAGGACAAACTAGCTATCTTATGACTTGCTGTAGATTCAAGCATCCTTGGATAGGAAGATTGCAGCAGAGAAATAACCATGATTTGCAGTTCTATCACAACTCAGCACAGCACAATCTAATGGGAATAACCACACAGAGAAATAGAAACAAGAGAAAGAACTTCATGCAGGTTTTCCTAATTTCTGCATTCAAAAATATAGGCAACCTGAAATTCATGTATCCTTTGAAAATTGTTCTTTTGCAATGGAGTCTCCATTTTTTAAAAAATGGTCTACCGAAATCTGTATGTTAGCGAAAAGGGCACACAAAAATTATTGAAAATAAAGTTGTAAATTCACATCAGGAAAATGACTTGAAAACATGTTCATGTTAGGCAAATTAACATACACATACTTGTATCAGAAGAAATGTATACAGATATACACACAAATGTTCATGCAAAATTTTAAAAGAATTCTCCAAGTTTATGATGGACCAGGCTTTGGATTAGCATGAAGAACCAATGGGAAGAGCTGTAAAAAATGGGGAATGACAGATTTAAGATTCAAATGTCCACACAAGCAGGAAAATTCATACTTTGAGAAAAAACGTTGAGAAAAAACCTCAGAGTTCAGAACAAACCAAATTTTGCTTTGGTAAAATAAAAAAGGGGACCCCCTCTTCAAATTAATGCACCTAGTTCAGCAACATTTTTGAAATTAGGACAATCTGAACATCTTCCTGAAGCTTTGGTGGAGCTAAACTGGTACCCAGTGCAAGCACTGGAATATGTGTCTACATTGTTGCCACCAAACAGTCAAATGCAAAAGTGTTTCTTAAGTCAAGCAGGGACAAAGCATATTCCACTTGTCCTTTAGGAGGTGGTTCTAAGATAGATACTGAAACTAACTGTATGAAGAGAAATCAAGAAGTGGAACCAGCTATGACTGTCATCTTGGTGTGTCCTACACAGGTTACAACCTTAGGCTGCATTCAGTGAGGGCGAGTATCCAGGTCATACAACTAATTGTTCCATCCTATTCTACACTACTGAGACCAGATCTGTGTACCACATTTAGGAAAGGCATTGACCAACTGAGGTCAGTGCAGAAGAGGGCAAGCCAGATGATGAGGCTGGAAACTAAGTCTGTAAGGAGCAATGGAAAGGGAGTGCTTTGACTTGAGAAAATATGGTGACAATTTGGAGGGCATTTTTTCATAGGATTGGCATAAGTTGGAGATGGCATGATGGTGCATAACAGCCACATATAGGGCTTTACATCCAGCAGGTTTCTTGAGTAGTGAAATAAAACTAGAAAACAGAACCAAAGTAGAAACTTCAGGGAGGCCATAGGGTTCTTCTGAGAGACAAATTCTGGGAGGCCACACATATTCTGAGCCTCAGCTCCAAGACCTGTCAGTTTCATAGCTCACACTCTGGAGGCTGATCTCCCAACCCTACTTCAGCCTGAGCAAAAAGAACTGCATTCCCTACCCAGTCACCCACCACAAGGTTGCGACTGGACTGTGGACCAGGAAAGGGGTGTGGGGCATGTCGGATGCCAGGATTGAGAGCTTGTGGCAATTCCGGTTAGTGCCTCAACCACTCCACCGCCACCACAGTCCTTTATTTAGACAGCCAAAACTGGCCGCCTGGATCAAATATCCACTGTGAGGCGCTGCAGAGATTGCCATGCCTTCCTCTAAGCATGGGATGCCCGTAAGCTTGGAGACTTACCTGTGTCAAGGATGCAGGACACAGCATCACACCCTAAATGAACATCTGTCCCAGTTCGGTTCCTTGGAAACAGCATATTAATATGATTTGCCTTCCAGACAGTCTTTGGGTGGCTTCTTGAGAAACTGCACACCTTCTGGCAAAAAGGCAGTACATGTATCTTATCAATAAATACATATCTTCTGGTAGGTCAATTGAACTGTCCTGTTGAAGCACAAATGTCTATGGATCCCTTTATTTGCAAAAATTCCATGGTGCTCCACATCTAGCAGGATTCCTGAATAGTGAACAATACAGGAAAAAAGCAGAATCAAAGAGCAAATTAAAATATTTAAAATCAGGGTTTGTCTTACATGCTCACCTTGAGAAAGTACACTTATGTCTTGAGATGTACGGAAATGCTGAAAAGGATGTGCAATTATGGCTCTTAAGAAGGCAGGTTTAATTAGGCAGTCAAACATAAACCTGTTATTAATATTCCTGTGAAAACCTATACGATACAAATTTCACAATATCACCACAAATCCCAAGACAAGATTATCTACAAGATCACTTCCTCACAGCACTGGGGGTGGAGGAAACTTTAAAAACCTTTAGTAACAAAGACAGCTGCTGGCCTGGTGTGTGAATGTGAAGAAGACAGAATGTTTGTGGCAGAAGTATAAAATTTCAAGGGGTGTATTGTGACAGCCTATAGTTAATGATCGCTTGCAATGTTTAAATGCAACTGCACCATTTCTGTTCCCCTCTATATTAAAGGGATCCTCGTGAATGCTGAGCCTTTACAATGTTCTCTGTGGAATGTTGCTCAAGTGTCAGCAACTGGGTGGATGGGTCCTTCATGTTTACAATGGGAGAGGTTGCATATGAAAGCAGAGCATGTCATTTTTCCCCATTCTTGGCTCGAAGGATGCATATTCTTGGCTCAAGGGGAGAAAAGCCCTAGAGGATATAGTCAAAGTAATTTTTCTGAAAGCCTCAGGAATGTTTTTAACAGCACTTGGGAAACTGTAGTCACGAATATCATTGTCTGAAAAGCTTGCAGGATTTGAGTTTGAAGCACGGCTGCAATATGATGCCCGTCAGCACCAAAATGGGAATGCATGGCCTTGCTGAAGGACAGACTCACAGGCCTGAAGTGGTGCGAGTAATATGCCTCTCTGGTGGTGGACTTCCATTTCATGTTCTTTGAGTCCAAGGGTGTCTTTTTAGGGATATGTCAATCAGCAGAACTTGAGCTCTCCAAAGTCCTCCAAATTCCGTATCAGGGTTTGCATCCGATACTCAAGCCTGTATCTGATGGCAAGCTTTGTTCTTTATTTCGTACATAAAAATCCATGCGTGTTTTCTTGAATAGTTTTTCCCAATGGGCACATCAACTACATTCTTCTTTGAAAGATGCACATCCTTTTCACATTGATTAAAGAATAGGTGTGCACGTTTTTCAAGGGTTTGCATGCCCTGAAAGCACTGGCTATTAGGCAGCATAAAAATAGTCAAAATGTTCTGACTAATAGCCAGTTGTATAAAAATTCCGGACACATTTTTAGGACCATGAATCACAATATAAGCTTGAATATGTATTTATTTTATTTTTATTTATTTAAAACTTTTATATCCCGTCACCACATGCCTTGGCATGGTATATGTACATGGAATGCGCTCCCCAGAGAGGTCCGCCTGGCGCCGTCATTGTATGTTTTCGGCACCAGGTTAAGACCTTTTTATTTTAGCAATATTTTAATACATTTTACTATCATGACCTGTATGTTTTTATTGCAGCCAGTGTGGGTCGATACTTTTATTTATATTTTATTGTATTTTATCTATGTGAGCCGTCCTGAGGCTTTCGCGACAGGACGGCATATAAATACTTTAAATAAATAAATAAATAAATAAATATGGACTTGTGCCGCAGAATGCATCACAGTGCAGGTTGGATCTGGGAGACATGCACTAGGTACATCCTGGTTTTTTAAACAATGGGCTCACCAGAACTGGAAGCTTTCAAGGACAGCCTGGTCCCTTTGACCATTGCACACAAGTTCCTTCCAAGCCGCCCATGATAGCATTCCAAATTTAATGTCAAAAAGTTACCACTACAGGAATGAGGGAAATGGCCAGTCCATATTTCTGGACCAGTCCGTATTCCTCTTGTGGTTCTGGGAAACCATCTAATCTGAACAGAGTCACTGCAGGTTGTTGTGCTACAGAACCATTTGAGTGGAGGCAATTCAATTTGTGAGCCCACTTCGTCACTCAAGGTTTGTTCGCATGCCTTGAAATGTAAGGAGTGGTCAAGAATTTGGGCTGGGCCCTGGAGTAAGAGCCTTGCAAAGACTCTATTGCACTGCTCCAGGAAATCTGCCTCTCCCACAGTGCGAACACAGCACTGACTTATACTGCAGCTCCTAATTTACCTCCTCCACTGGTCTCCTACATATAGAGAAAGCAGTTACAAGGCTGATATTCCCATTAATGTACTGTTTTCAAGTTGAGCTTCAAATATCCAGGGACTTTAAGTGGCTACCTGACTCTTTCTGACCTCCACTTCCACACCCTCCTCCCCCCCCCCGCCCCCACACACACACAGCAAATGTGATGTTCCCCTGGACCAGCCCTTTTCACTGCATAGCCAGGTATCAGACAAGGGCAGATGATCATTAGTCTGTCTCAGTGCGGTGTACCAGGTGCACCAGGACACTGCAGAATTGCCCCCAGTAATACATATTGTAATTCCATCATTACTGCAACGTGCTACATGTGGGGTTGCCCTTGACCACTGGCAAGAAGCTCCACTTGAAACTGCACTGTGGAAGCCGGGTTGTAAACGGGGGGGGGGGGGGGGGGGGGGGGGGGGGGGGGGGGGGGTGCAGAGAGCAATGGACAGGGTGACTGCAACTCCCTCAATATAAAAGAATGCATGGGGCTTTGATCTGTTTCTAGCCCAAATTTTAAGTGCTGGTGATGGCCAAAGCCCATTATAGTTAGGAGTAAAAACATATGAAGGTCATTCTTCTTATATACCTTCCTGCTGAGAACTTCAAAAGGCTATCTAGATTGCCCAATATCCCCAGAAGGACTTCTAGTTGGGACCAGGGAGATTTCCGTTTCAGTGGCTGCACCTAGATGCTGAAACTCACTCCCAGCACAAGCTCATCTTCCCCCTCATTAGTGACTTTTGTCATGCTATGAAAACCTTCTTTTTGGAGGTTTGCTGAAATGACTGTAATAGAACTAATTCCACCTTTTATTTCTTGCCATTCAGCTGCTCAAAGGTCTCCTCCTCCTCCTTCGCCCTCTCCTTGTTGTTGTTGTTGTTGTTGTTGCAGTAGTTATAAACATTCCCCTTAGATAATTTCAAGCAGGCAGAAGGACTGTCTCTACACCTGAAGAGGAATGGACAGTTAATTTTCTGCAGTGAGTGTGTGTGTCAGCTTAAGCATTCCAAGTATCCACCACAGTATTATAAGTATTGTGGGTCTTATTGTGTGAAGTTTAAACAATGTTGTAGGGAATGAATCCAACAAGACATATTTCTTCTTACTCCAGATACTACTTCAACATTTCTTCTCCGCCTTGAGCTCTTTTGAGCAGTGATGGGACAGAAATGTTTTAAATATGGAATGCGCTCCCTAGAGAGGTCCACCTGGCGCCATCATTATATGCTTTTCAGCGCCAGGTCAAGACCTTTTTGTTAGATTTAACAAACAAAATTTTGTTATTTAACATAAAATAATTTTAACTGTATTTAATTTATTTAATTAATTTTAAATAGGTTAATTTTATGCTCAGTTGTGGAATAGTTAATTTATTTTATTTTGGATTTGAAATAATGTTGTAAGTCATCCAGAGACGACAGTGATGGATGGCCTACAAATTTTCTAAATATAAATAAATAAATAAATAAATAAATAAATATGTCACACATTTTGCCTACAGAATAAGGATAGAAGGCCTCTGGTTCAATTGTTGGGGTCTCCAGGTAGGGCTTGAAAGATTTCTGCAACTTCCAGTCAGTTTGAATTATATTAGGATAGATAATCCAGTGATCTGACTCACCATTTATCAATAATATTTAAATACCACACAGTATTTCCACACAACTCCAAGCAGTTACCATATCGTCAATCAACATCCTGCATTCCAGCTGTACCTGTTGGTGGGTTAAGACCAGCATACTTATCCTTATGCACAAAGATGACTAGAGACAGGGGTAAAAAGGGTGGCAACAAAATTCATAGGACAGAAAATGCACACAGAAAGATCCCATCGTGGAAAAGGCTCATTATTCCAGCATGAGAGCTTCAAATGACTCCTGAAACTTTCCTATTCTGATGCCTAGTCCTAGGAAATGTTTGCAAGGGGAGTTCAAATGAAAGCCTCCAGGGATTGCCAACTGCAACATAAATGCTCTTTTTCACATTTGGAGCCTGCTTTGGTCCTCTTAGCAGAAAGCAAAAAATATACTGTCCAAAATGGGAGTTATAAATTCTGCTTTTCTGTGAGATCAACAGCAGACATGTACAACCTGGAGGCTCTGCAGGGCCATCAAGTAGATAAACTTACAGTGATTCCGCTGGGACATATATCAGTGGGATCCCCCGCCCATTTAGTGGCATTCTGTCAGCCAACTCAATGTCAGTGGCAAAAGAGGAATCCTGAGAGAAGACCTGTACAAAGTGAATTATAACCACTGTAAGGAGTCATGATTATTCTTGTTCTTGCTGTAGTCTTTTAGGTGGGTACAAACATCCAACTTCCAAGGGCAAGTCCTTGCTATCTAGCCTAGGGATAGGAGACTAGAAGTCCAAAGGGTAAAATCCAGAAGCCAACAATTGCCTATCTGGTATCAAGGAAAGTCCTGACCTCAAAGACATTGGCTTTATACCCAGCTATGCACTAGAGAGAGGGAAGAAATTTATCAAGTTTGCATTTTAATATGAATTTACCAATTTTGCAGCAATACTTGAGCCATCCCTCCATTATCCTTAAAAATGTATTTTTCTTTTCAGTTTTATAGTAGCGTTCTCAAATAAAAAATGCACATAAAATTGTAGATTGGAAGAAAGAAAACACAAGAAATGCATAGAGGAGTAAAAATAACATCAAAATGCATTAGATGAAGAAAATTGCTCACAAAAGAGCATATATTAGGCCAAACTTCATAATGTAATTGGATGAATTTGCAGAAAATGCATAGAGATTGTAAAACAGACTTCTAAAAGCTGCTGTCTACACTGGAGACAAAATGATTGGAAGACATGAGGAATGGAATGAAACCAAAATTGACACATTCACTCATTTTTATTATGTATCTCAGCCATTTAATCACAACCTGAGACTTGGACAAAGGAATACTGGAAACCCTTTCACTGAGCAAATACTCTGACTGCTCACTCCCAGTACAAGCCAAAGTTATGGATGTTGGAAAATTTTGTTCTATCCAAATTTTAAAGGAGCTTCCCAGCCTAATGCACAGTATCCAGATTAATAACACAATTTTCTTAGAAACATAGAAACACAGAAACAGAGCAAGTCAGAAGGGGCCTTCTGGCCATCCAGTCTGACCCCTGGCTCCAGCCGGCTCCACTCACAACATGCCCATCATTTGCATGTCTAGCCTGTCCTTGAACACCCTCACCAATGGGGCCTCAACCACCTCCTGTGGAAGCCCGTTCTATACACGCGGGGTCCTAACTGTCAGGAAGTGCTTCCTGGCATCTAAACTGAACCTTGGTTCCCTGAGCTTTGCTCCATTGCAGCGCATCCTGCCCTCCTCTGCAAGGAAGAACAGGTTTCTACCCACCTCTGTGTGACACCCCCTCACATACCTGTATGTCACCAACAGATCCCCTCTGAGTCTCCTCTTCTCCAGGCTGAAGAGACCCAGTTCCCTCAGTCTTTCCTCATACGGCTTTCCCTGCAATCCGGCCACCATCCTTATGGCCCTGTGCTGCACTGACTCTAATCTGGCTATATCCTTCCTGTAATGAGGGGTCCAAAACTGAACATGTTACTCCAGTTGTGGGCCCACCAGAGTCATACAGAGTGGTAGGAATACTTCTCTCAATCTAGAAGCCACACTTCTGGCTATGCAACCAAGGGTGGCATTCGCCCTCTTGACCACCACATCACACTACTGACTCATGTTCAGCCTGCAGTCAACCAGCACCCCGAGGTCCCTTTCACAAGTGCTGCTCTCCAGCCACTTGTCACCTAACCTTGACACCCATTCCTATGCCCCAAGTGCAAGACCTTGCACTTATCCACATTGAACGCCATCCTGTTGTCTCCTGCCCACTTCCATAGTCTGCCCAGATCCTTTTGGATCTGGAGTACCTGCTCCTCAGTTGTGTCCACTGCCCCAGTTTTAGTGTCGTCTGCGAATTTGATGAGCAGACTGTTCACCCCTTCTTCCATGTCCTTGATGAAAAGATTGAACAGGATCAGCCCCAGGACAGAGCCCTGGGAGACCCCGCTTGCCACTGGCCGGCATCCTGATGATTCCCCAGTAATGGTTACCCTCTGCTTTCAGTCAGTCAACCTAATCCATGGGACAGTGCATTGGTCTATCCCAAAACTCCTGTTTCTCCACCAGGATATCATGGGGCACTTTGTCAAAGGCCTTGCTGAAATCCAGGTATACCACATCCACTGCATCCCCTCCATCTAGCCGCCTCGAAACCTTGTCAAAGAATCCCACAGGGTTTGTCTGGCAGGACCTGTTATTGCAGAAGCCGTGTTGTGCGGCCACCAGCCTTCCTTCCCTATCTAGCATCACTAGATTTCTCACTATTATTAGCCTTTCTATTGTTTTTCCTACAATGGACGTAAGGCTAACTGGTCTGTAATTCCCCATGTCCCTTCTACTACCCTTTTTGAAAATGAGGACCTCTGACGCCACCCTCCAGTCCTCTGAAACTTCACCCATTCTCCATGAGGCCTCAAAAATGGAAGCCAGTGGGCATGAGAGAAGACCACACACTTCCCTGAATTTTGGAATTCCATTCTCAGCTCAAAAATGCATACAAAATGCATTTCAATAAAGCTGCACCTACTTGTCTATCTTAGGGGGAAATGAGTAGAAACATTGCGTTTTAGCTGAACTATGTACAAACTTAAGCATTTCAGATATCAAAATGTCTTTTCAGGGAGGTGGGAAGGACATACATAATATGTATGTTAGGAAAAAATGTACAATATACACATTTGTATGAGGTTACTTTGTTTTTTAAACCGTAGAAAATGAGACAGGACAAACTTATGACTGAATGCCTATGAAACTGACATGGGCGACATTCAATGAGCGACCCAACCTAGCTAAGATATAAAAATATGGAGTGTGAACAGCTGAGGAGTAATGGAGAAAAGCTATATCAAAGACTCTTTTGCTCTGGATGGAGAAGGGATTAAGGGTCCATTTCAAGTGTTTCTACTTGCAAAGCTGACATTGACTCCTTGTGAGCCAGCAGATGGAACTAACATTGCTTCACCACTCTTGCTGGCTCAGTTTCAAATCTGGCCCTGGTGACAAAGAGTCTTGCAATGCCTTCAGCTAGACAGGTGTCTACACTCATTAAGCTGGCAGTGAGTGGGGCCAGCAAGGGTGAGGCTTCTGCGTACAGGACTGTCATGGAGCCTCCATGCTTCTCCCCTACGTGCCTTCCCCTCCCGCCATGGGCATGCCCCATTGCTTTCCTGCCTGTCCTCTTCTTGGCTTTCCATGGTAGTGGAAGCAGCAACAGAAAAATTTCCAACTGGAATCGGCACAGCGCAAAAAGCTGCTTGGTTTGTTTGTTTGCTTGCTCATGGTGCAAGAGAGCCAGGAAAATCCAGCCAGGAATAGAAGGTTACTCCTGGACACATCCAAAGTTCAGCTTTGGGCTGGGTGGGAGATAGTGGTCAGATTTTTAATCCTTATGATGTCATGATGTGCCATCAAGTGATCTCCAACTGATGGCAACCCTCCAAAATGTTGCTGTTCTAAATGCAAGGCTGCGCCTTCCTTGATGGAATCCATTCATCTCATATTTGGCCTTCCTTTTCTTCTTCTGCCTTTGACTTTCCCTGGCATGATTGCCGTATTGTCATACCTCCTCATCATACTGTGAAACGCTCGACACAGGGGTATTGTGCAGCCGCTCTGAGAGCCCTGGACGAATGATTGGGATTAAAAAGCATCCTAGAAATAAATAAATAAATGAAACACGCAGTCCACTTTTAGCAGACAAATGCATGGGTGAGGTCATAGTCTCATTTAAATCTCTCACTAGAATCACTTCTGAAAGCCATTAGAGATGGGCAGATCAGTATACTTCAGGGCCGTGTCACTTTTGTGTTTATTTGTCCATAAATATAAGTCTGTTCTGCCTGATTTCTGAATTCCATTCCAAATTCTGCATGAGAATGCACATTAAGAAGCATTGACATGTTTATTTTTAAGTGTCTTTTCTTTTCTTTCAAAATACACATTTGAAATGCTTACAACATTAAATAAAAGACACCACAGCAGGTAATAATTATATCCTAAATGCATTCTCACACTTTACTTTGTATCTCAGCTTATTTCACTTATGCTAGTGCTAGTTAACCAGCCTGAGGCCTCAAGGAAATAAGTTCCTCTGTAAGTCACCATAAGTTATGGGTAGACAAGTGCTCTCCATATTTATATTAGCAGATCTAGGAAGAGAGCAATCCAGTGGTGCTTAGTTCCTGTGGCCTCTGTTGGGCTGAGAACCTGATTCAGCTTGCGAGTGCCTGCAGAACCAGGAACACCACTGAAGATGCTTCCAGGGAACAGCTGTGGGGCAAAGTGGTGCTGGAAGCCCTGGAGAGTGTCAGGAAAAGCTTCGCTGCACTTCTGCTCCGTGCCACAGCAACACAAGCTGTTCTGGTGACCACCTCTTGCTTCAGCTCCCAGCTTTGCATTGTTCCAAGCTCTTGCGCCTGCCTGCCTGCCTGCCTGCCTGCCCGCCCGCCCGCCCGCCCGCCCTCGTGACTCCTGCCCAACTCCAGCTTGTTTCTGCTTCCATCCCAGCCTGACCCTGCCTTACCAAGTACCTGCACCCATCGCTGACCTCACCTTGCTCTAGAACGTTCCTCTCTTTCCAGTACAGTGACCTTTGGCCTGCTCCTGGGCTGTGATTTTGCCTGAACTTTGCTGACTTCGCACTGTTCAAAGATGGGCCTCTTGTCTCTGGTCCTCTAAACCTGGTGCCAGCACCCACCTTGCACCTGCACCCTGGTCCTGGCAACTTGACCATAGCTGCTTACTGCCTATGATCCGAACCATACAACATCTAGGGAGCCATCAGGCATTTTGGATTCCCAGATCTGAGGTCAGAAGAAGGAGGTTGGAGAGAACCACCCTGGCAGCTTCTCCACTGTCCTAAAAGTGACCTCAGAAAAAGGGAAAGGGAGAATTTAAAGAAAAGGGCAGGAGACTGGAATCAATAGGATATTGATCACCCCAGCCTCCTCCTTCCTTCCCTGTCTAGAGTGCCATGCCGAGACACCCCACATTGGCCATCTGAGTGAACTGCAGAGTGATAGGAGGAAAATGTTTTAATAAAAATAAAAAAATGGCTCTGTAATACTCATAAGCTCCCAAATCCAAAAAGCACCCTAAATGAGCACCATTCTTCCCAAAATCTGCGAGTCTGTAAATATCCTCACTGTAGTTGCATCTGCTTAGCCAGCTTCTCCCTCAAAGCAAGTCCCATGACTTGAGCTTCCAAGTTACAATTGATGGTTCCTTGAGTGTCTTCTGAGCAACCATTAATTTTAAGTCTCGCATTCCAACAAAATGACAACAGCTCCTTGTATTCCAATGGCTTGTTGAGGCCGCAGTCCTGGGCTCAGCCTTTAGCTGCAGAACATTTCATTCCTTGTCTCATGAGCACACTAGCATATTTAGACACTGCCTTCCAAAAGTCTTGGGCTTGAGGATAATTCCATAACATACAAATAATGTCCTTTGCAAATATGCAAAGTCAGCTTAGAGCCTATTTCACAGAACTTCATTTTAGAAGTGTGATGTACCATGACTGTCTCACTTTGAAAATACTTTTTCATATTCTGAGACACATATTTCATTTGCACTGTGGTGCACAGCGTCAACCATCCCTTTGTGCCAATTGTATCATCCAGATCCTTTTTTCTGGGCCAATTTTGCTCCCTCTTCTGGTCTATTCCCTATGTAATTTAGCAGTTTGTATATAACCATCGGCAGGCCCTTAATTTCTGAGGCTGTTGCTGTAGCTATCTTATGAAAGCTATTCAAAGGCCACATGATCTGAACTTTTACTTTCAGGTTGTTGGTAAGGGGCACCATTTGATTTACATGAAACCATTTTTGTCCGGGCCCTGAAAATTGTTCGCAGATTTTGATCGCATCCACTCATACAGGTCTCTTTATAGTATATGTGTAAGCATGACTCAATAAGGATATGAGAAAATGTCTGTTTCACTTGCAAAATGTGAGAGCATATGCTGATCAAAGCTATAAACATGAAGATGGGGTTGCAATGATGCTTCCTGGAAACCATTCATCTTCTGTCCATTGGGCTTCTTCTTGCACTTGGCCCTCACTTAGGAAGCAAGTCAAGCTGAGAAGAAGTCCACAAACACTTGTAGAAGTGTGGTTGCTCAACTGTCAGCTTCCTTCCACTGCCTGTGTAACCCAAAATGCACAGAAGAAGGATGCAAGTCTAGGGGTGTGTGCAGAATTTATTTTTGCAATGGGAATCCATCAAATTCCTATGCTCATCTCTGAAGATTCTGCCCTGCTTTCTCACAGGCATGTGCCTGGCCTCCTGGCAAGCACTCTGAGCATTCACACAGTGCCAGCCAAGAATCAAACACCACACAACTGCTTTCCAAGCAGCTTCCCACTTCTTCACACATGATTTGCATTCATCATATGTGCTGCATGTGATACAGAGGAAGGTTGCTGGTTTTGCATCCAAACTTCACAGACTTCCTGATGATTCAGCTTGTTGTTTTCCAAGACAGGTCTGAACACAAGAGGGAGACCACAAATTAAAGAGGGATTGTTTTTGTGCAGCTTCATCACAACATTGTAGGAGTTCACCGAAAATATTCATGCTCATCTTGTTCCCAATTTCCAGTGGAGCAACTTCCCTAATTTCCCAGCAACCCGATCCAGCTCCACTTTATCCTTATTTAGAGGAAACTTGCACCAATTTGGAAATATTTGCACAAATATCCTATTTGCACAAAGTAAGCTACACATATAAATGTGAATGGGAACAAAGATAGTGTTCAAATATCCTTCCAATGACAAATATTACTCATTTATGCATCTCAAAGTCTTATAAAGGACTTTTCTTTCCCTAGAGAGTTTCTATCAAATATGAATTTCTGAACATATCCTTTTATGTGTGGGAGTTTTGTTTTGTTCTTGTTTTTACAGAAGGACATTTTTTGACCCAGAACAGTCAAGAAGTCCAAAATTCCATGGACAACCAAGTTCAACTTTGCGAATTATTCTGGGGTGTGTACTTCAGTTCTTTACAAAGACTGAATTCTTTAGTCATTCAAAACATTCCTTTCAGATCCTTTCTTTAAACAATAAGCTTTTTCCTTCCCTTTCCCCCTTACCTGTGCAATTGCAAAGTAGAAAAATAAGATCTAGAAGATCAGAAGAGGTGTTCCATTGGATCTGATATCAACTGGGCAGTGTATCCAGTCCAGACTTTATTCTGAACTTCAAAGGAGCTACCCACGGTGCTGAACCTATTTCAAGGGCTAAGTTTCAGAAACATGGATAGTCCCATTGGCATTGGCAACACCAGCCTCCACAGAAAGGTGTGCGTATGCAAACCACAAAATCATTTTGACATTCTCTGCAACAAATTCAGAAAAGTTGGCAATGGCACTTTCTAAAAACAATTTAATGTTAATTTATCAGAACGGCTTCAAGAACAAAACAGGATAAAACTGTAATGTAAGCAAAGATAGAGATATCCATCCACGATTACTGATGTTTTACAGCCCATTGAGCAAATTGCTTCTATACTTATTGAAGATTATATATTACATATATAAGACCCCCTCCAAATAGCCACTTTCAAAAACATTTGCTGAGGGGAACATGCGCTTGCATGCTTTATTCTCACTGCATCCTTTTGGCCTATTTTTCACCAAGGTGCTCTTAGGATGAGTGGCACCAAAAAACCCCACCTGTTTGCACTTGCTGGCTTTCTGCCTCTCAATAATTCAAGAGCAGAATATGGATTGAGTTGGGTTTGTTTTTGTTTTTCTTTTTCTTAATGGCTTTTGCTTTTCAACAAGGCTGTGATTTGTATGTGTGCATGTGTGTGTATCTCCAAGGAAATGTGTGCAAATTTCAATCACTGTTTGTGCCATTTGCTGTTTGTACAATTTCAGAAGCTCTTTCATCAAATGGTTCAAATTGTGCCCAAAATGCATGCAAGTTTCCCTTTTAAAAGGGAAAGACCATGTGCTGGCTCAGCTTGCATCCAAGTGAATCAGCCCGATGCTGGATTGGCAGGTCAATTGCAGTGAGCCTGAGTGGAGTGATCACCTGGATTTGAGTCCGCCCCCGCCCCAAGCAGATCACTCAGACTTCTCTAGCTGCAGAACCTGCAGGTGAGTTGGGACCTCTTTGGACTGCAAGAAGCAGGAGCCTTCCATGACTGGTGCTGCTATAAACACACACACACACACACACACACACACACACACACACACACAGAGAGAGAGAGAGAGAGAGAGAGAGGGGGGGGGGGGGGGAGGGAGAGAGAGAGAGAGAGAGAGAGAGAGAGAGGGAGAGAGGGAGAGAGGGAGAGAGAGAGAATGCTGGAAATCCTGCTAGAAAAATTTCCCTGTGGGAAAAATGCCTTATATAAGGATAAGCTCATGTGATCCCCTGCAGACATGCACTCACACACAGAAGACCCCACAAGAAACTGGCCAGGATATAATCAGAGTTGCATCTTTTGCAATTGCTTTTGTAGATCTGCTTCTTCGATGGGCACTCCTATGCAATATTGCTTTGTTTGTGTGCTTGTTTGTTTGTTTATATGCTGCCTATTTTGCTGGCAGCATCCCTAGGTGGCTTGTTGAAGGGAATCACTGCGATCCCTGTTATCACTGTTATCACTGCAATCCAGTGGGGAGTCTGAAAGAGGGCGAGAAGCCATTGAGCCCCCTGTCCTGGAGCTGTCCTGCCCAGAGGAAGCCTTGAATGTGGGTGCTCGCCGTGGCCCCTACGGGAATTCTCCTCCCCTCCGCCATTCTGTAGCCTAGTCTGTCCACAGGCCCCACTGCTTCCCCGTCTGCACCTACAGCTCGCATGTCCCAATCTACCCCACTGCATTTGCCTTCCTGAGCTCACAGCTCTCGTTATATATATTTGCATCTCAGCATGGGGCAGTTTACGCACTCATTACAGCTAATTGGTGTTGCATATTATCTGGGCGTAGACAGAAGATGCCATTTCTGGCTGGCACTCCTGTGGGCGTCCTTCGCAGTTGTGCCTGTGGGGAGGCAGCCTCCTCGGGCTGGACAGGCTGTGAGACTCACCAGTGGCTTCTGGCGTACGGTAACTCCTCTGATGCAACAGTGTTCTTGGCTGGTCGCAACTCTCACGGCTCACTGTCAGAAAGGTTTGTTTGCTTGCTGGTTTGTTTTCTATGTCATCCACAAGCCAGCATGGAAGTAGCTGCACCCTCTCCCCACACTGTCCAGCTCAGTCAGTGCTGCGACACATCGGAGAAGCGTCCATGCCACTAAGGAGGTGAGGGAGGGGACAGGCGGACGAAGAGGAACCTGCCAGGAGCAAGGAGTCCCGCCACACCAGGCCCACCTGCTGGACAGAGCCCTGAAGACCTTGAAGCCCTTTTCTTGTAGCTGTGTGTAAAGGAGATGCCAAGGTGGGGCCATGCTGGCTGCGGTTTTTTTAGGCAGATATACTGGTTTGGGTATTGTGTTTTCTGCTTGGGGGAGGCAGGCCATAGTTGTAATTTATTGTTGCTTTAGGTAATGCATTATATTATTCTATTCAGTGTTCCTGTTTTGATTTTTGCATTACTTTTGTAGTTAATATTGTATTTTGTATTTGCTTTGATTATATTTTTGTATCTGTACAAAAATTTGTACTATTTGTATAATACAAATAAATTGGTATCATCTCTGTTTTATTATAAGCTGTTCAGAGAGCCCTAGAGCCTCCTCCTCCTCCTCCTCCTTCTCATCATCATCATCTCATCATCCAATAGACAAAGAACTCTGGGCAATTTACAACAGCATATTAAAAATACGGTTGTAAAATACACCATATTAAAATTTCATAAAAAGCTCACTATACAAAAATTTAAACAGATAAATAACAGCTTTTTAAAAATTAGGACCAATTTTGCAAACGACAAGCTGCAATAAATTATTGAAAGCCCTGCAGTAAAGAACAGACTTTACCTAGCAGCTAAGAAATAGTAAACTTGGTACCAGGTGAGTCTTAGTAGAAATCTTGTTCCACTACTGGGGGGGGTGTCAGAAAATCCCAGGATTTCAATTCATGAGGAGGAAATAAAACTCGGGTTTGTGGGAAAGATCAAGCATCCAGACCATCTGTGGCTTTACTGTATGACCCAGGTTCCTGGGGTAGACTGACGATAATGTATTACTGGGCAGGCAGAGGTAAACTCTGCTGCAAAGCTTCAATACCATTACAGGGCATTTATACCCTCCCAGTCATGTCACAGGTACAGGGCAATTAATGACAGAATGCAGACATTACAATAAGGTTCTGAGGTCATCACATACAGAACAGAGAAAGGAATGTCAGTCAATCATACAGTCACAATGAGATTACAATATTTCTAATTGCAGTGTATTGACACTTTAGTTGAGGGACTTGAACCCATCTCCAGGTCTGCTTAGACATGTAAATTCAAGCTACTGAGAAACTATTCATGAACTCATAAACTCCTCTAGACTCAGACCCTAAGTAATGCATCTGCACTGTTCTGAATGGCCAGGGTAGAGGGAGCCCTCTGGCCTAGCAAAGGATACTTCCTGGTAAACTATGAATTCCAACAATGATTATTTAATCATTGTGAAGGTATATAATGTATATTTGGACTGAATGGCCTGTCTACTGTAGCTTACAGCTAAAGGTGAGAGAAAGGAGCGGGGCAGGAATGCAATTTTAAACAGTGAGTTAGCTTGGTTTGAGAAGGAGTGCAGGATTGATTCCACAATGCAAAAGCACACAGAAGCAATGTTTTTCTGGCAGGATTTATCCAAATTTTCCCAACAGGGGCCACCACTGAGAAGCCAAGGCTCTCTGGACTGTTACCAAAAGTTAAACAAATGTACACACAGAAAATAATTGAAAACAACAAAAGTATAATAGCAGTTGAAATTGAATCAGCACAAGCAAAGCAGCAGTATAGAATAAAATGCGGTAAACACAACCAAGATAAAATATTAAACTGTTGAACTGCTGGGGAAATACAACGGTCTTCACCTGGCACCTAAAGCAATACCAAGTAGGCACAAAGCTCACCTTTTTGTTAATGCTATTATACTGGTTGTTGCTATGGTTAATTTGTCGAGTTCATACTGCATAGACTCACAGGCAAGAGTGCATCTCCTATAAGGCCATATGGATGGATTGATAGACAGACGGATGGATGGATTTCTGAACCCCTTGTTGTTTCTCAGCCCAGCACTGACCTTCCTCCAAGAGTGAGGAAAACACCTTCCCAGTTGTGTCATGCTTCTGAAGAGAAAGAACTTTCATGTTTGCCTTAGAAATAAAAAGAACATGAGTAATGTACATTTTTCCACACAAAAACAATGCCTGAATGCCAAACAAGAAGAAACTTACCAGGCATCACAACTGGTGGTCCCCAGTGATGGATTGGACCTAAGTGCAGGCTACTTCAGTTTCCGCGATCACTTCAATTACTCCAGGCACATTTTACGGTAATAGAATCACTACAGATTATTTGCAATATGCAGTACATAGTGCTCAGGCCAACCTTGTTTGTTTTTTGAAAACCTGCTCCTTGGAAAAAATAAACTGAAATTGAACTCTTCAGGTTATATCATGTTTATTTAACAAAACTTACCTTTTGTTGTTGTTGTTGTTCTGCCATCTATATTTGAACAAGTGGAGGATGACCATAAACAAATGTACTTTGATAGATGTTACAGACAATACTATTGCCAAGGCATTGAGAAGAAACACAGAAGATCTTGGGATACCTGGGCAAGAAAGAAACGATTGTTGGATATTGTAAGTTCTTGACATGCAAATGGTTTGGTAAACCTCCCGGTTAAAGATGAAGCCAAAGTTTTCTGGACTGAAACTCAAGCGAAGGGAGGGGAGAAGAGGGAATTCATCACAGTTAAGGAAGCTGAACGTTGGTGAAGCTCTGATCAGCATATTGGTTTCCCATGGTTATACAGACCATGCACTCCGGAACTGAAGTTAAGATCACAATAGGGAAAAATGCAATCCAATGATACTAGGACATCATAACGGGCGCCTGTGAGCCATTGTATTATCAATAATACCGACCAAGCCCATCACTGACAGTAGATAGGCCAAGGGTTCTTGGTTCATTTGCTCAGAAAACATATTTCCCACCCACCTTCTTATCACCGTAAAGTAGCATTCAAGGGTTACATGTTCCATCAGAAGCTCTAAGTCATATGGGATGGATGGATGATGCAACACCTTGATCCAGCTACAGCTTGGAAATGTTGGGTGATGGACTTACTTCTTGAACTCTTCCCACATAACCCGGGGCTTCTTACTTAGAGGAGCAGTGCAAGGCTGTATGAATCAGTGGTTTCCATGCATCTAAGTTAAGGCAGAAAATAATGGGCACCATTTTCATAACCCACAATGCTTTGGGAATGAATGGAAGGGACCAAATGGGTGGAACTGCTTTAGCACAGAGGACAACTGAAACAGCTCAGCTCTGTGAATGCACCTCAACAAAGGAGAATAAAGCATGTTTGAACTGGGGGGGGGGGGGGGGGAGATAATCCTCTTGTTTTGGTCTTTCTCTTCTCCCCTCTACACCCACTTTCCTTTGAAGCAAAAACTTGTATTGGGTCTGTTATCAAAGACTGTGTAATGCACATCAAAAGTTTGACAGGGTTTTGAAGTCATTTCTTCCCCTAAGTAAATCAGGATTTGAACATTTTCAGTGTTCAAAGTCATGACTCTCCAGCTGTTATCATGATCACTTTCTAGATGGGCAGATAAGGGTGCACACAAATTCATATCAAAAGATAAAGCAAAACAATACCCTTCCACCAAAGTTCTTGTCTGTTTCAGGATCAAATTTCTCCCATTTTGTATGTTGCTGTGGCGACTGATCAGCTCCATCGATGTTTATTTTATTGTATTTTATTTTATTTGGAAGCATGTTTAAAGCTAATGGAAAGCAAAAGCCATAGCATGAAAGGAAGGAACAGCTGAGGACTGGAGCAATATAAACTGACATGTCAGACAGTAGCCAGACAAAGCGACGCAAGGCACCGTCTGACCAAAAAGGAAAAAGGAAAGTAAAAAAGAAAAGAGTAACAACTGAATGCTGTCAACAAAATTGGCACTACGAGCCAGCTGCCCATTCTCATCAGAACTAAAAAAAGCAAGACGAAAATTCCAGGGCCGGGGATTAAATTTATGAACAAGGGAGCAGGGTGGGAGGATTCAGAAGGAACGACTGAAAAGGATTCTAGGCAAAACAGACCCTGCACAGAGACTTTTATCAGACATGGTTTGGCTCTGTTGTTGTGGATAAAACACACATCCCAGGAAGCCATGGCTTGCAAAAAAAACAGTTGCCCAAAGGAACTGCTGCTCCACCAGAGGGTTTGTTGCCAAGTTGGCTGTACGATATCATTGCTATTAGGAATGTATGTGACGTTAATTTCAGTTTATTTTTATCAGGATTTACCCAGCTTGCACCTTCTGGGCTAAACAAGGACTCAATCTATGGATGAAGTCTACAAATTTCCATGCCCTCTGTGTGATGTGCAGAGAATGTATTCCACAACATAAGTACATTCCGAAAATGCACATGAAAACAGGTAGTTTTGAAAAATGTGCACAGATATAGTTTAACCAAGGGCAGAAGAATGCATACATTTAAAAGATGTACATATTTGATGTGCAAATATCAAAATGAATATTTATTTTCATGCATTTCAAATCCATGTCCATTTTCATGTCCAGAGGGCGGGGAGGAAGCAAAGAACACAATCTGATATGGACATGAGACAGAAAGATCTTTGAGGTGGAATCTGGAGATATGCCAAATTCAGGTTTTGCTTCCATACACATCTCTATGGGCAGAAAGCTGCATCAGAGTTATGCTCAGTTCTTGCATTAGATTAGTGCATCTCCAGATACATCTGGAGAAGACTAGGAAGATAAGGCAGCTTCTCATCGTTCCTTGAATCAAGTAGCTGTCCTTGCCCCACAAAAATGTCCCCATGAAGCTTCCTCCATGAGGATGTGGCAGCTTTAGCCATGCTAGCTAATCCCTCTGGAAATTAAGTAAAACTGGGAGGAAAGGCAAGGTTATCCTGAAGAAAATATTGAGGAAACAAGCCACGAGACTAGGACTGAACCTAACATGCTCTGGTCATGCGGAATGATGGATGGGAGACTTCCTGGAGATTACATTTTATATAATCTGTTCCTGCGGAGTATGAATGTCATCAGAATACAGCCCAATGTCCTTGACATGCATAAGCCTCCATACACAAAGGCTTAAGTGCATCCAGTGACACTTCAGCTTGGGCTCTGCATGCTCAGCTATCCAGATGAAGCAGTGCGAAGGGGGAAGGAAGATGGCAGGGGTGCCATCTGGACATGGGGTCAGCTCCTCCCTTCTTGACCCCCATGACCTGCCCCCTTTTTCTCCTCTCCGAGGCCATTCATGACCTCGGAGAGGGATCAGGCATGACTCTCTCCATGCCAGTTGTGATGAGGCTGGGCAAAGGAATTCAAGCACCAAGTCTGCAAAACCCTGGAGCTATTATAGATACGGCTATATATATAATTTACATCCATCCATCTATATCTATCTAACTATCTATCCTCTATCTAATTATAATGTGTAAGCCATATTTTAGTGCCTTCAGTGTGGTTTTAAGTCTTCTTACTCAGGCTAGTTCAAGTTTTACATTTGCATTCTCTTTTATTCTGTGTACATCTCACAGTAGCTTTTATGAAGTTACTGTGTTGTTTTGTGAATTTATTGTGTTTATTACATTTATAAAGTTATTTCAACAGCAGCTGGAGAATTAAATTTGATTAGGTATTCAATAAACTGCATACATATATACATCCATGCATGATAAAATTAGGAAGTTCCATCCTGTGCATAACATCTAAGGAATGCCAAAACAAGCTGAAAGCGTTTTGATGACAAGACCAGCAACATTCTTTGAATGTGGCATTTCATTCTTTTTCTAGTTTGCCCACACATTGCTCCAAAAATGCCATTCCAGATAAATACTGAAAATTCTGCTTGGGCAAATCATCTGAGGAAACTAAAAAGAGTGTCACGAAGTCTTGAAGGATTACTGGAAGGAGGCCTTTCACAGATGAAGATCCTCCAAATACATGCTTGTGGATGGAGGAGGGAATAATGAGGCGAGGCACAAGCTGATTCATCAAACTAAAATTATAGCAAGATCTTCAAGGTGACCTTGCAAGAGTCCAAGCACAAGGGTTCTGCACGTGACTAGACTGAGGGTTACCCGGGTGAGCTTCACCCTCTCTTCTTAAGACCCACCTTGCAGGTAAGCAGGGTATCCTTCCTGAGCTGTTCTTTTTTCACCCCAAACCTGAAGGTGAGTTCAGCATCACTATATAGCCTTCCCACAGGTCCCATAGCTCCACGGAAAGTCTCCAAGATCACCTTACATGGGGCACATCAAGCTTCTCCCATGCATCACCAATCACACACTTTGCCCACCAATGGGAACCGAAGTAGCTTTCAAATTGCAGGCACCATCCTCTTCCTAGTTCTGTGCCAAACACCTGCTCACTTTTTTGTTTCTTAATTTGATAGAAACACATGCCTGTTCAAAAGCGTTGAAGAAGACAATTCCAGTGAAATTCTCATTGGAAATCCTTACATGTATCTGAGTTAACTGATGGAGTTAACAGTTATGCCTGAGTTTTCTGAGTTTCAAGGTACATTCATCTCTGCATCTTTTCACACCTCAGTGAAAGTCTAGTGGGAGGAGTCATAAGTCCTCTTTTTTCAGAGTGGTGAGGAAGTGCAGGCAACCCCGGAGGTTGTAGAATGCTGGAGAGAGATTTAGTAGCACACCCACACACACCCCCACACACACACACATACACACACACTGGCCTTAGCCAGTTTGCAGTGATAGGGTCAACTTAAGGTAAGCTATTGTAGCTTTTTACATTTGCTTTGCATTTAGTTCTTTTAATGTATGGTAACTGTTATGATCTTTTCATTGTTACCTGGCTTTTATATTGTATTTTATGTGTTGCTGTAAACTGTACAAAGAGTTATTGAGTGGTAAAGAAATGATGATGATGATGACGACGACGATGATGATGATGACTTGAAAAGACCCAAAAGAAACTCAAAAGACATTCTAAAATACCCTGAAAATAAATGAGGCGGAAGAGGAAGTCACATTCTCCTGGGGAAATCAGAAGACGGAATTCAGCCCAGCACTACTGTCTGCTTGTTCATAATCCTTCCATGCTTGGGGCACAATAAACCAAAATGGTTTACGGGAAGGGGGGGAGAGAGAGAAAGAGAGGGCACCTCTGTGATGTCAGTATGCAGACACATTTTTTAAAAAATCCGTTCTTGGACCTTGAAATGCAACCAAATGAAGTGGGGGAAGGTAGAAGTGTGCTAGAAACAGAAGCAATATAACCAATTTACGTAATGTTGTCAAAGTGTCAGGCCCGGCACCAGTCCAGCCGGTGTCCACAGCCTGGAGTTCCTAGTGTCCCCCTCCTTCCTCCCCAACTTTCCGCATGCAAATGTATGCCCAACAGAAAAATTCCAGGTCAATTAGCAAATGTTCATTGGTGCCAATGGCAGCTAGGAATGGATTACTTCCTGTCCCTCAGCTTTTCTTCTCTAGTCCCTCAGCTCAGCATCTCATCCCCATCTCTGCCTTTCCTCCTTAAATAACACCATCACCATTACCTGATCCCCTCGGGAATGGTGCAGGGTTTTTGAAAAACCAAGAAAGTGATCAATTCACTTGATGGCTCGTGACAATTGTGGGAAGGAAAACAAAGAATCCAATGCATTTGCATCACTCTGCCTTTGCATCAATAAGCGAGATATAAATCACAGAGCAAGCAATGCAACATGCCCAGTGAGAAAACATCCTACGTAATGATTTAGGTTAAAACCAATTAGCAGAGTGGAATACATTGGTGATGAGAAAGCTCTGGAATATCACATGACCAGTCATCCCAGACTATGCTGAGTGACAGTAGCGATGGGGATGAATCATACCTCACCCATGTTAAACAGCCGCATGATAAATAACAAGCGATAAATAGAGTGAAACACATACTAGGATGCTCATGTTGCATGCTCCGGATTCACAAGGAATGGCAGTAATGAATGGGGACGCCAATGGTTATGCCACCATAGAAACAGAGCTGATTATAAGCATGCATATGTGGGCGATAGATAAGTCTCCTGATATTGAAGGTCTCTGAATATCTGATACCTTGAAGGTAAAGTGGGGACATCCACCTGTATGAACATTAAACAACAATGTGGTAAAGATCACTTTTGAATGTAAGGATGAAATCCTAGGGAACCCCACGTGGTCTGGGGGAGGCATAGGATTCTTCAGAGCCCCAGCTCCAAGATCCTACAATTTTGGAGCTGGGGAATAGAAATCCAAGCCCCATTCCAGTCGCTTTGTGAGTGGCACAGCAAGAATTCCCATGTACTCCACTAAGGTCACAAATATTCTTCAGAGGGGAGAAAGGGAGTGTGTCAGGGGGCTGGGATGGGAAGAGGGGCTAAAGGCTTAGGCTGAAACCTCTTCACCCCCCACCCTCCTTCCTTCCTTCCTCCTCTCCAGTGCTTTATTGAGATGGCCAAAACCAGATAAAAGCCACTGCCATGCACTGCTTGGGGCATGGGATAGAATGGAATATCTGAACCTGAAGGCTAATGAGCATCGAAGGGAAGGGTAATAGGATTGCTCCCGAGGATCGTTATAAATGCATGCACGGTATGTATGGTCTGCAAAATTGTACTCAATCTCAAGCTTCATTTCAGCCACCAGCTGAGCAGAGGCAATAATTGTATTCATTATTTTGCTGCTTTTTAGTATACAGTGGAAATTCCAGGTTTGCAGAAGATCATGTTTGCCTCTCTGTATCTACAAATGATTCACATAAACTTTTCACTAAAAAGGACAAAAAAAAAAAAAAGATAACAGATAAAAAACTGGGTATTTTGAGGAGTTACTCTTTTGTTATTCCTTGTTATTGTGTGTTTTTATCATCTGTTTTTAGCTGTTTTAAACTTTTTAATGCTTTTTTCCTGATTTTTATGATATTTTTATTGTATTTTTATAGTCTTTTTATGGAATGTGCAAGCCACAGAGAACTGTGGAAAGCTATAAAAATGAAAATAATGGTGATGCTCAGAATGATGATGATGTCAATGCTTTTTATCAGGTTGGAGCATGTAAGTATCCACTTCACTGTGCTCAGACTAGGGTTGTGTGAGAAATTTCAGTTCGCATTTCAACACAGAAATCTTGTATTTGCACTTCTTGAAGCACGAACAAGAGTACAGGTTGCTGCTAAAATCCGTACATTTCTGGAGACTGTTATGAAAATTAAAATTAAATAGAACACAGATTCAAAAATTAATCCATTTAAGAAATATGAGTGTGTTTCTCAAATGAATATATTTCCAGACAAGTGCACAAAAATATTTTTTCAATGGAAAAATGAATTAATTTGCAAATGTGTGTCCAAAAATGCATGCATCTTGAAATAATGTATAAAAATGAGTGTGTTTCAAAAATACACATGCATTTTTATGTAGAACAAAAAGAGAAGGAAAAGGCACATGCCAATGCAGAATTATGGGGGGGACTATCTTTGGATATTAGCACTGGAAATCTTGGAACCTGAGTGAAATTTAGCTGGATGGATTCATCCCTAACTTATCCCCATCCACTTTAAACAAACCAAGCCACCGTTTATCTGACTTCAAGAAATATGGCATGCTTTAAAACTTGAGTCCACAGGATGGAATTCGTCCAGTTAAGGAACAACTTACTGAGGTCAGCTGGCCATGTGTCAATTAGCACTTCCAGTTCATCTCACATTAAAATCAACTGCTAGCCTGCCATCCAGCAGAGATGGAAGCATGAGCTCCAGGGAAAGCCGAGGATTTCCCCAGTGCATCTCCGTTACAGTGCCACATGTGCTGTATTTCATGGATTCAGTGTTCCAAATATCTTAGAGACTTCTGCAACTATGTAAGCCAGCCTCTGAGCTAAACTGCATGTCCTTGACTGTGCCCTTCCTTAGATGTCCCAAGCAATACCGTCTTCAAATTCAAATAATGTAGAGTATTTGAAAAATGCAAGAATCCTCAACAGATTTCTTGACATACTTGTTGCAGGAGGAGTTCGTAACCTGAGAATGATCAAGAGCAGTGGGGCAAGAGCATTCCAGACAGTAGAGGGTGCAGTCAATCTATCCATTTTGACCGTGAGCATGGTTGTGTTGCATTGACTTCTCATGCAGAATGCCAACCCGCCGATGATGGATACACTGCACTTATTAAAGGCATGTTCTTTTCAGGATTTAGGGGGAATGTTTCACTAAAGACATGGAAAATAGACTGAAAATTCAGAGACATGAAAAGGTGCTTAACCGAGCAGCACAATGTTCTTCTGGGTGCTGCTTTTTGATCCTGATATACAATGTAGGTCAATCAGACTAGGGAAACTGGCATATTTATACCAGGGATGTGAGAGAAATTTGCTCTATTATTGTTAGAGCAAAGGATTTATTTATTTATTTAAAACTTTTTTATACTGTCCCATCACAGATGTCTTGGGACGGTTTGCAACAAATTAATACGATAAAAATAAAAATAAGAGTAACAGTTCCACAGTACCTGATGTTAAAATAAAGCCACTAAATAAAACAGGTTAACAATTAAAATACTGGAAGAATAAAAAGGGTTTCACCTGATGCTGAAAGGAAAGAAGTGTTGGCGCCAAGCGAACCTCTCTGAGGAGTGTGTTCCACAATCGTTAATAATGACTAATGATTACTAATAAATCATTATTATTCTTGTTAATAATGTACCCAACCAGCATCTTCTGAAAATCCTGGGAAATGGCCGCAAATGCAATTTGCAGTCAGAAATCCACCAAAATCATGTTTAGCAGCAGGCATTCTTTGCACCTCTGTCTGCCATGCATGTCTGTCTGCTTTAGTCGCATATCCCAAATGTGTCCAATTAAAAATGCACGTACAAGCAAAAATGCTCTGCAGAGGTTGGTGGGTAGAGCTCACATAGAACCAGAGAAGTCACTGTTCCAGCTTAAAAGTGGAAAACTGAGAACTTTGACAAGATCCAGCATAACAGATCTACCCATCCCTAATGTACCAGAATATCATTTTTCATACAATGTTCAGCCATGGGCCAGCACTACATACAGGAGTTTGAATGAGCCTGAACGCACTCTCTGCTGAGATGCCCCCTTCTGCTGTTTTGTGTTCCTGAGCAAACAACACACAGAGGCCTTGTGCCTTGGAGACTGAATGAAGCATACAGTCATCACGACAGGCTGCTGTAGGTAGCTTGCTTTATTTATTTATTTATAAAATTTGTATGCTGTCCATTACTTGCATCTCTGGACAGCTTACAACATACATCAGAATAAAATGGATAAATTGACATTCCACGCTGGCTGCAGTTAATAAAATACAAACAATAAAATCCAGTAACTATTGATACATATTAACATATTGATTAAATAAAAAGGTCTTGACCTGGCTCCGAAAAACATATAATGACGGTGCCAGGCAGACCCTCTGGGAAGCGCATTCCATAGTCGGGGCGCCACCTCAGAGAAGGCCCTCTTCCAGGTACTCTGTCTCCTAATGTCTTTCATGGAGGGCTCCCGGAGGAGGGCCTCTGTTGCCAATCTCAGGGGGCAGGAGGGCAAATAGGGAAAAAGGTGTTCCTTTAGGTATCCAGGTCCCAAGCCATTAAGGGCTTTGTAGGTGATAACCAGCACCTTGAATTGAGCCCGGACTTCGATGGGAAGCCAATGGAGCTGATAGAGGACTGGGATTATCCTCCATCAATTTGTTAAATCCCCTCATAAAGTCAAGCATATTGAAGGGCATCATGACATATTTAGGGAGTAGAGGGAGAGAGGCAAAGTGGGTGCAGTAGAAGGCAACGGAAGTCCCTTCCGTCCAGCAAGCCTAAAAAGTCGAGGAAGACTTAAACTATTTTTTTAGCAGGTGTTCTTAGTGATGCTCAGAAGGTTTGCTTTTGGCACTATATTCCTTCTTCTGGTGATTTGGCTGCTGAAGCAGGGGACGGGAGACTGTTGTTCTTGCAGTTCACACTGACAAAATGTGCTGATATTCAGTAAAAATGCTTTGGCCTTTTCAACCTGTATCATGAGATGAAAAATTAGAGGAAATAATAATGTACTACAATTGTGGAAACCTTTCAGCAGAGGGTGGAATTAATTAGGGCTTTGCCCCCTTGAAATTACCTGTTTTTATTAGTTTTCCAGCACTAACTGACTCCAAGTAATTTCCCTGGGGCTTCCCTGGCATGGCAAGGGAAAGGTTACTCTTGTCACCAGAGAAAGATCTCATCTTCACAGTAGGTTGAAGGCAATATATTGAACATTTACTCCAGTAGCTATATATATGGAGTGCTTTCTACATAAACACTCCTCAATTTTGCATGCTTTAGCATTTTTACTCTGATTACTATTTACATCCTCTCTCCCAACCTCCCCATATTTCAAGGGCTTGGTTTAAGCATGGCAAAGGGGAAGTGAGGAGGTAAAAATGCAACACTCCAGGTGGTTGGCTGCAATTTGAATCCAAGCATTTGATTAAGTGGAAATAGAGCACCAGGACATCATGTCCTGGACACAGATCCTTCAGGCGATAACACCAAGAATAATACCTTGAAAATGCCATGCAAGGTTAGTGATAAGCCTCCTAATTTAGGGCAGGTACCATCACCACCAGCATGGCTGTGGGTCCAGGGTCAGAGCCTGATTTCAGAGACGGTGCCGAGAGGGAGGAGATTCAGGGGGATGGGGACACATGGACAAAGGTTTCGCTGGATATGAGGAATTCTGGTGGCTCCTCAGCCCCTCCTCCTCCAAGCAGGAGTAAAAGATGCAGGTGATTCCTAAGCGTTTTGGAGGGCAAGAAAAGCATGGGGACCATTCTCACTTCTGTGCTCTTAATCCTCAAAGTTCCAGGCGTGATAGGCAGCCCATTTGGGTGGCGACCCAGGAGAGAGATTTTAGGTGCCTCCATTCCTGATTCTTTGTACATCAAATTTTCACAGGGCTCCATTTTCAGTGCAAAGAGCCCTGTTTTCTGGGCCTAGAATTTTCATGTTCATGTAGGAAAAAGCATGCCCTGCCCTACACTCAACTCAGATCTCAAAACAAATAAAATATCTGCTAAACAGCCTTTTCATGCTAGGGAGGAAATTTTTTTAAAAATTCAGATATTTCTCAATAAACAGCATGGAAATAATTTCAGATAAAAACGCAAGAGAAAAGAGAGCTGCCAGATGTTACTGTCCTAACTATGCATGCGCACGCCCAAAGCTGTGATGAGCAACTGTAGCTGCTTGGACCATACATGTTCTCCTCACCAGGACTGCCAGGACTTCCTCCATGGGGTCAATTAGGATTGCATAAGTGCTGCCCAGGTGAAAGGTCCTGACTGCAGGGAAGGAGAAAGGAGCGATTGTTCCACTCTTACCAAACTGCACTATGATTGTGGACAGAGGAGCAATTCATTTTGGTTCATTCTCAGTCATGATTTACTAAGGATGGTAGAGAAATCAGCAATGGACTCCAGTGAGTCGGGAATTCCATGAATTGGACCCATGTGTTCTGCAGCATATTTCAGAGGGTGCAGAAGGTTTTTTTTTTTTTACTTAACAAAACTTAATGCAAATGTATTAATAGAAAAATAACAAAATACCAGCCAAAAATGTACATTTCCTTCATACACTAAAGCACAAAATGTGCATTTTGGGCAGAGGAGTGTGTCTTTTAGGGCATTGCGCTATTTCTGAAGTATAAATTCGCGTAAACTCACGCACTTACTTATGAACACATTTGTGCAAATTACAATTTCTCTAATGAGCAGGTGACCGAATGAAGGATGCACAAACGATCCATGAAATCCAGACAGAAAAGATAAAACAGAATTGCTCTCTCTCTAGGATTTACTCTGTTCATATCTTCTAGGCCAAAAATAGATTCAGTCACAATCTGCATTCAAAGTCCATACATTTTCAAGCTTGCAATGTGCTTCATGACCCAACAAAAGATAAATGCATTTGGCAGCATGTGAAAAACGTGCATGAAAACATGCTTTAATCATACAGGCATTTCAAAGTTGTGCACATTTTGAAAAACTTATTAAAATATGCATGGGTGTTCATGTGAAAGAAAACAATAAAGTTCATGATCTAATATGGACTTGAGTCAGAATGAGGTTTAATACAATTAAATGAAGTGCAGTTCAGAGAATTTCAGAAAGAGTGGGTTTTGTTGATTTGCAGATCCAATGTCATGTGTTTTCACTGCTATGTTTTTGTACTGAGCACAGCCATTTCACAGTCACCGGGGAAAGTTTCAAGAGAAGGGCAAGTTCTGTCTGACATGGACCACTACATAAAGTCCTATACACAATTACTTCTGAACAGATGTGCAAAGGAATGCGATGTAGACCAGGGATGCTCATCCATCTCAGACCTACCCAGAAATCCCCCGAGTGATTCCTGCTTTTCTCATTTTTTATTTCTGATAGGCTTGAAATAGAGATCCATCATTCATATCAGATTCACTCATTTGAATTTCCACAATGATCAAGAAATGAACTCCTATTTGTTGCCAAAAAGAGGAAGCCATATAATTTAACATTCACTGTAATAAAAAGGTACCTAAACTAAGTATAATTCCTGACGATCTGTAATATATGGCAGAATAGTGTGGGAAGCCACATAAAAGTTGCATATTTGTAGAGCGTGCTGGTTAGATGACTTCCATATGCTTATAATTTGATTTTGGGACATAAGAGAGATTTGAGGTGCAGATTGAAGCATGAGTTAGAGGTTCTTCTTGCAAACTGAATTGCATCGCTATTTGCTTCCGCGGGAAGAAGGGAATGAAATAAGCAGACTTGGATCAACAGAAAGGCATTATCAGAAGGATGTGCTGGAAATGTCTGGATTATGTGGCTATCTGTGAAATCTCCAGAGAGCTCCATAAACATGTGCTGCATTCTTCTGCTAGATAATGAAATCTGGTGATGGATTCTGGATTGCTTGCAGAACCGATTACTTTTCTGTGTTTCTTTTTCTCTTCTAAGCTCATACCCATCAGACCATCTTGTGGTAATGAGTTCCATGTTCACCATGTGAAAACGCACCTGCTTTTGTCTCTTCCAGGCTTGCCATTAGAACAATCCTACCACAAAGCTTGGTGGCCACCTCAGGTGGCAAAATTTGAGCATTCTGAATGAAAGCACAGCAGCACAGAGTGGTATCAGATCCATGGGTCTCAAGCTCCTTGGGATTGTTCCACAGGAGCTCCAACTTGGAGCAGAGGTCACTTTGTGTGGCTGCTGCTGACTTCAAGGATTCTGTGCCTGGAGAACTTCACAGTGGCTTCTGAGTTGATCAATGATAGTTAGGAGATGGCCTTTGGGCATTACAAATGCACATGGCTCTGCTTTCCCTACTTTGGATAGTAGAAAGTGAACTGCTCCTGAACACAGTGCTTCATTCTGTAGCACTTTCCATCAAGGTTTTCCTTTTGGGAGGGTGCGGAGACTTCCCCAGCAGATAGTCAAGACGGCATGGCCACAAAGCAGGCTCAGTTGTAGCAGGATTTTTTTTTTAAATGTGGGTCCTTTCTAGTTTCCCCTGCATATGTTGGGAAAGGAAGGCACTTTAATCTCCCAGAGAGCCCTGGCTATTGAGAGGTATAAAATTAGAGAAATAAACACTCCTGGAAACTTTGCTTTTTCCTAATATCTTCCTCTAGGATGTGGAGGTAGCCATTTTGACTATATAAGTTTTGGCACTTGCCTCCGAACAGTGGAAATAGAGGGAGTTATTTCTCCCGGAGCTTGAATTCCTGCCTCTCTGGTGGTAATTCCAAGGTAAGTTCCACTCAAGGAATGTCAGAATCCTCTGGTGGGCCGCATTCATTTCCTGTTGAGCAGTTGGCTGTTGCTTTGTTGTGTGTTTTCCAAAGTTCTCTGTCCCTGCAGCATGCTATGTGGAAGCCAAGATTCATAAAAAAGGCTTTATTCCCCATGGACAAGCTGACAGCAGATGCAGAGAAACAGGTGCTTGCCATTTTTCCTACGTTCCCTCTCATCCTCCAGAAAGAATATGTGTTTTCCAGAAAGCCTCCATGAGATATTCTTGGTTACTTCCTTCTCTTTCCTGTTGTGATTGTTGTGAAGGAGCTTCTTTTCCTTCTTAATGTGCAAAAAAGGAATGCACTAATGAGTCCTGCACCCGTTAGTGACACATATCACCCACCATGGGAGCCTGAGACTGCAGTGGCTGATTTTGTAACTGTTGCCATCAAATATTTCCAGGGCAGCTGTTGGAGGTATGATAAAATACAGTCCAGTCACAGCTAACATCACAGACAGACGGAGGGGAGAAAACCAGAGCCCATTCAAACCTTAGGAAAATCTTCACAGCGTTACCCTCAAGTTCAGTTTCTGACATAGTCCCATGAAAACAAGACAATGGCCACAAATGTAAACATCCAAAAATGCCTCATTTCCAGAAAGCAAAAATGAGCCTAAGAGCTTTGCCCAGATTCTCCGAGTGTTTGCAGAAGTAGGGATAAGAGAACCGGTGAGAGGAAAGTGAGCAAAAGGTGCATTTTCTAAAAGTTCCCAAATGCATATTCCCTCTGGAAGTGTGAACATGTGTGCTTTTCCCCAAATGCACATTTTCAAAGAGTAGCTTTTTCTGACAAAGGTAACTGGTCAGTAAGGTGAGATGCAAATGTAAAAGTAACAATAATCATTCTGCAAATGCAATCATAGTTACACAGTTGTCAACAGGTGAGCTCTGCACTCCCATTCCGGGCTGTGACTTGGGAACGTTCTGGTGTTAAACAAATGGAAACAAAATTGTCACGTATCCCTTCAGGGGAAATCCCTCCCTGAGCCAAGTGTCAAATCAAGATCAGCTCCATTATCAAAATCTGCTGCAGAAAACATCCCAAAATGTAAAGGGGATCATCCTTCCACCTATTCCAATTATTCTAACTTCATACAAGCAGATTCTTTACAGGAAATAGTACATTCCTCACTGTGACATGTGAGGAACTTCTGGTGGAAATTTTCTTAAGACTAAGCTTGCGTATCTTTTGACTGCACGTGCTCTCCAGGGAAACAGACAAATGTGGTTTCAATCCCATGAGAGCTTAAAGGTAAAGGTAAAGGTTTCCCCTTGACTTTACGTCCAATCATGCCTGACTCTAGGGGGCGGTGCTCATCTCTGTTTCCTAGCCGAGGGAGCCAGCGTTTGTCCCCAGAGAGTCTCCGTGGTTGTGTGGCCGGCATGACTAAACACCGAAGTGCACGGAACGCTGTTACCTGCCCACCGAAGTGGTACCTTTTTATCTACTTGCATTTGCATGCTTTCGAACTGCAAGGTCTGCAGGAGCTGGGACAGAGTATGGGAGCTTAACCCGTTGTGCAGATTTGAACCAGCGACCTTTCGATCAACCAGCACAGCAGCACAGCAGTTTAAACCACTGCGCCACCTGCAGTCTCTCATGAGCGCTTACCTGCATTTAAATAATATGGAGCCCAGCAGGTCTTATTTCTGGGTAAAAACACAGAAGCACCATAATGCTGAAAAATGGGAAATACTAGAGTACTACAGTGGTGCTGTTGTTTCCCATGGGGGCCCCTCCTGCCTCAGCAAAGCTCTCTATTCCCCACCTCTGAGCCTGTACCCATATTTGATGGGAAAAAAATGATGGATGAATAGGCTGTATGCATGTATCGGAGGAGGAGAGCAGCAAGGAGAAGGGGGAGGGGAGGGGAGGGGAGGGGAGGGGAGGGGAAAGAGAGGAGAGGAAGCAAGGGGAAGGGAAGGGGAGGGGAGGAAGCAAGGGGAAGGGGAAGGGGAAGGGGAAGGGGAAGGGAAGGAGAGGAAGCAAGGGGAAGAGGAAGGGGGAGGGGAGGGGAGGGGAGGGGAAGGAGAGGGGAGGAAGCAAGGGGAAGGGGAAGGAGAGGAGAGGAGAGGAGAGGAGAGGAGAGGAGAGGAGAGGAGAGGAAGCAAAAAAGAAAAACAGCAAGAACAAGAAGCTGTTGTGTGTGTCAAGAAAGAGATAATGAATAGAAAATGCTATTTGGTTGTGGTGTGAGCAAGTTCAGCTCCCTCTTTCTGTCTCCTTAATCTAACTCAAAACAAAACCCTAGAAGCATAATTCTTTGTTGAAACTTGACTGGTTACACAACAGTGTAGGTAAGAGTAACATTCCCTTCAAGATGTGGAAGAAGCATCTGCCCATGTAAGGTGAACCCAAACTGGATTCCTACGACCCCTTTCCCCTTTCAGGAAAGCTGCTGAATCCATGAGCAGGGTGGGTCTTGCTGTTTGGGGCTCAGCAGCAAGGATGCCGGAGAGCTCATAACTGGGCTGCTGGTTTCTTCTGGCTTTGTTGACTGGGTTGAGGAATTCCTCCTGCATCTGTTTCCTCTCCCACCCTGAAAGACTTTCCACCCTTTTCCAGGCAGACAGAGTCTCACCCACTGTCTGAGAAACTTCACTAGGTAATGGTGAAACTTCAAAATCTTCAGTGCTGCCTCATCCTCTGCTTCCTCCTCAGAACTGGGCAAAGCTTGTAAGGGGCAAGAGGTGGCCCTCCTCTCTAGATGGATGACCGAGTGTGTGTGTGTGTTTGTGTGTGCACATGTGCACACATAAATGAGAGAGAGAGAGAGAAGGTTGTGAAAATGGAAACAGAAATGCCCACTGTGTTAGCCCTGACTACTTTTTCATGAGGGAATACAAATGTTGACTTCAGAAAGTTTGGCCAATCCTTCTTTGACTGGGTGCTTTGATGAGGAAAGAGGGTCCATCTTGACAAAAGAAAAACAAATCTGTAAGCTTCAAGACCTCTCAGTTTCTCATTTTCCTGCTCTTTAGTCCATGTCAAGCTTTGTGTGTGTCTCCAGACTCAAGTTGGGTCCAACCATTCATTTGCAAGTGGAGTGGAGTGAACAAGACAGACACATTGATTTTGGTATAAACTTGAGCCATACTTATTTAAAACAGATCTGCATAGGACAAGGGCTGTGCTGGCTAATAATCTCTACAGGCCACTAACCTGTAACAATGTGTGGCTCCAGAAATTGTGAGCATACTGAAAAACCCACGTACTTCTCTAGTTGTCCTCATATGATGGTGAGGCTTCTTCAGTCCTTCCACAGCATCAAAGAGCCTCCACATAAATGCTCTGCCAGGGACAAGGACCCAACAATCCAAACCAAGGTGATCCACTAACTCCTGAAGCTGCAAAAGGGAGACTTTCCATTTCCAAGGGTATCTGCAGTCAAGATATAAGGCCTGCCTTTGATTCCACCTTCAAAGGAGGCTTGACATGTGGCAAAAAGGAGAGGGGCCTTCTTAGTTATGCCCCCTCCATTATGGAACATGCTCCCCCACTGAGACCTGCGAGGCAGCAACTCTGATATCTTTTTTGTGCCAGGTTAAGACTGCCTTCATAGTATATATTGGCTCATCATGTCATTTGCTTAAGCAGATCCTCTGATTTAATTTGTATTACCTATCACAGCTTTTTAAAGTTATAGTTCTCTGTATTTATCTTGTATTTTACGTGTTGTTGTAAACCACCCAGACAGCTTCAGCTACTGGCCAATATAAAGTTCAAATAAATAAATTATCTAATTTATCCACAGGTATTCTGCTATACTGTTTGATAGAATTCCCAGAAACATTGTATTCCTATTCTAAAAAATAGTAAAATGAATAAAGGGCTTTCCATCTTATCTCCAAGCATGGAGTAAGAAGAATTCATTATCAAGAGACTGAATTTCTGGGTACATGGATTGGATTTGGCATGACCAGAGGACAAACATTCCTCCAAATTATGGACAGTGATTGGAATCCTAGTCCTGTTTCACACAGTCCTCTCCAAGCATGTTCTCAAGTGCTCACATTTAGCACAAAAAATAAAACTTGCCTTGGAAGTGCCCAGTCAATGAAAAGCTGGCCCTGGAAGCGGAATGGAACAAATGCAGGCTTCCGCAATGAGCAGAGGAAATGCAACACTAGCCTAGCAGTGCCTGGACCCCATTCTTATCCACTGAGATAGCGGAATCCGAAGACGCAGTCTTTACAGAGGAAGGGCGATCGGATTAGTCACACATTCCTCTTTTCGGGAAGGACAGGTGGTGACTCCATCTATGTTATCCTGAGCGCAATGCAAAAGAGACACTTGCAAAATTGGCATGGGGAGGGGGCCCAAATCCCACCCTGCCCTGACTTCCTCCACCACCACTTCCATTTTGGAAACCGCTTTCTGATTTCCCGACATAGAAAAATAGAAACAGAGCGAGTCGGAAGGGGCCTCCCGGGCCATCTAGTCTGACCTCTGGCACCAGCCGGCTCCGCTCACAACATGCCCACCATGTGGACGTCCAGCCTCTCCTTGAACACCTGCACCGATGGGGCCTCAACCGGGTCCCGTGGAAGCCCATTCCACACCCTCGGGGTTCTGACTGTCAGGAAGTGCTTCCTGGCATCCAAATGGAACCTTGGCTCCCTGAGCTTTGCTCTGTTGAAGCACGTCCTGCCTTCTTCTGCATCAAAGATCTTTGGAGCACTTGGAATGGGACCCTAAATCCTTCAGAAAATGCAGGCGGACAATAGAACATGGGCCACTGTAGATCTCTAAGACACTTTCAGTTCAACATAATAGACCTTCTCACACAACAAAAGAAGGCATTGCAGTAATACAAACATGGGATATGTTAAAAAGGCACTGAAGACTGCAAGGAGGCACTGAAGACTGTAACAGGACCATGGCTTTATGAAGACAACCCTTTAATGGTGAGCATCCAAAGTCACTATTGATTCACTTAATTATTGAGACTGGGCTAGGCAACCAACATATTCAGTTGTTCCAGCAACCTACACTTGCTCCCTTTATGTTTTTCTCTTTTAATTACCAAGAAAGGGAGTTATTGAACCTAAAAAATCTATAGTATGTGGGGGCAAAAGCCCAAGTTTCAACTCTAAAGGGATGCGATAAACTTAGGCTAGGTTACATGAAGGGTCAATAAGACCAGGCAATGTGCCTTTGAGGTTTGATAGAACTGCAACTTTGATCTATATATGAAAGGAAAGAAATAAAAGTTTGTGGATAGCTAGTTGGAGCAAAGAATCAAGTCTTCTTTGGCGAAGATATGATTCAAACAGGGGAAAATTCATCTGAAGCATTGAGAAGAAAAGCACAATGGTTTTCCAGACTTGTGATGAAAAATACAGCAATGCTTTATTGGAAGAAATCAAGCAAGGGTTGTAGTGTGTAGTTCTGAGTTCCACCTGAGGTCCATTCTCCAAAAGTCTTGAAACTTTTGCAGAAGAAAGCAGTATATGGAGAGCCAATTGATAGATGCCACAGAATCACATAACACAATATTACCTGGACTGTACCAGAGTGCAATAGGAATGGGGGCAAAATAATACAATATTCACTGCTGCAAGAGAACTCCCACCCCAATGTGTGTGTGTGTGCGCATGCGCGCACATCTGCACAAAACTGCCAACATGCTAGCTTTCTATGTGAAAAGGTTGGTTGTTTCTGCAAGTGAGCATTCAAACACACAGACTGACTCCATCTCAAAATTGTACAGCGTAGAAAAATGGGCCACGTGATAACCCTGCATTTCATTTAAGCAAAACTGTTAGAC
Organism: Varanus komodoensis; assembly: GCF_004798865.1. NCBI lineage: Eukaryota > Metazoa > Chordata > Lepidosauria > Squamata > Varanidae > Varanus > Varanus komodoensis. The sequence continues at coordinate 57,609,146 of NW_025335941.1, read as the reverse complement.
CTGATCTTGACCTTCTCATTTTTCCATTGCAAAGTTCATACCAGCTTAAGTCTGTATCAAACTGTGAAGCCCTTTTTTTCCCTCTGCATAGAAATCCATGCACGTAATCCAGCACATTTTCTTTTTTTAAATGTACAAATCATTTGCATGTGTTCTTAAATTTATTTATTTACTTACCCTTATGCCTTGGCATCTCGTGTCCCATGTTGACAACAGCCATTTTGTTTGAATTTTCAAATGTACATGTGGCTTGTGCACACTTTCCAAGTGTATACATTTGGGCAGGTACATGTGCCCCCAAAACTCACATAGGTCACATAGGAACAGATTTTGTTAGTCTTGATCTGTGTTAGCCCCAGTCTCAGGAGTGTAAACTGAATTTACACATACAATTGCAAATCCAATGAATTTATCACCCACCTACCCATTACTTTAAGGCTGCAGAACCTTCGCTCCATGGTCCAAATCTATTTATCTATCAACCCTAGAACTTAGCACTTTCAGGTTCCTCAGAAGGACATTCCCCATTTCTCTGGACCTTTGCCTCTCCTCAGGCTTTGTTCAGTGAGTTCCTACCCTTTTCAGAGTTTTCTTTCTCCCCATTCTGAAGGGCTGGAATCCCTCTTAGTTACTGACAGTAACTGGCTTACATAGTTGCACTAAGAGTTTCAGAGAGCAATCCCATGATTCTGAGACATCCACTGAGGGGCTATAGGAAAAAATGGATTCCTTGATCTGAGGTTGGAAACCAAGCTCTGAACTTGAAGCTGGGAATCCATGTTCCAATCCCTCTTCATCTCCTCCACAGCCAGTATGTCTGCCTCTCCAAGGTCAGGAAACAGACCTTGAAAATGAAGTAATACAAGTATTCCAGAAGCAGAAAGGGGAGGAGACTACAGTGGTGAGAATATGACATAGTTTGACGGTGCTCCAGCTTCCTTCTCTTTCCTTCAGGAATCCCTCTGCTAGATGGCCAAAAATGGTTGTTAGCCACCTCTGCAGAGTGGCCGAGGTGGACAACCAGTCCACCACTCCTTTTGCTGTGTCCTGGATGCTCATATGTCTTCAGGTTGAGGGACTTAAAGGCATTAAGAGTATAATTCACAGGGTTGTACCCTTACACAACAATAAGTTGGTACTTTGAATATGTTGGCCCTTTGGCACCTCTCCCTTTTCCTACAGCTGCAGTAATCACAGGAATGTACCCTGGGTGTTTCTCCAAAAATGAATGTTGGCACCCAAACTGAAATCAATTCAATACTTCCTTGGGAAGCGGAAGCTTAGAAAATGAGAACAGACGGAAATCCAACTGCACTTCCCAGTTCAGTGTGATTAGTTGAATCATTTACATCCAGAACTGCTTCAGGCAGTTAAACACACACACGCACACACATACATATATATAAAATGCTGACCAAATTCTAGAAACCAATGCAACAAGGCAAGAGTAATATCTTTCAGTATGTATCTTCTGAATGACCATCTATTTTATTTTCCTTGATCTGTTGTGCAACATATTTTATTTTGGGTTGTGTATTTTTTATGATTTGAAAAGTGCAGGAAAAAGCTGACTATGTTCAATGTTTTAATAGGTTGTATTGCTTTTCATTTTGTCCATTCTGGCAATTGGCAGTTGGTTTTTCAGCATTTATGCAATAACTGCAAAACTTGTGCTGAAAGAATGAATTAATATGAAAAGAGTAGAGGATGGGTGTTTAGACTTAAGTAATACAAGAGAACTTCCAGGATGACCCATCAGAAAAACAGTCCATTGGGAATACGCTCTGGCCATATTCACACCAGAGCAGAGCTGGTACCAAAAGCAGGTATAGTCAGGGACCTGCCAAGGGCCTCTAACTCTGCAGGGTTCTAACCACTGAGAAGTGGGCCCTGCCCTTGTTCTTCCTCTCTACTAATGCAACCTGCTTCTTCACAAGCTACTCACTTTGGCTGTGAGAAGAAAAAGCACAGAATCATAGAACAATTGAGTTGGAAGGGTCCAGAAGGCCATCAGGCCCAACCTCCTGCTATTGCCGGACACTAACTTACACCATAATAGCCTCATCATTATTGGTCAACTTTGTGTGTGTCCTTTTTGAAAAGCAAAGACATTTCCATTTCTACTTGCTTTAGTGACTGATGACTATGCATTGGTTTTCATGAGCCAGGTCTACTCAGGTGGTTGTATGAGTTCTGTGTGAGGGGACAGAGCAGCGTTCCAGAGTGAAGGAAGGAGAGACCGTTTCTGAGTGCTTTATATAGGGAACAGGGAGATAAATTTCCAGCCCAGTTCCTATGCTGTGATTGTTTTCTACTTGCAGGGATGGCTTCATTGCATTGCGTTGCATTGTGTTGCATTACGTTTTGTTTCTTTGGTAAACATGTAGATCATTTAAGATGGTATTTTTGCCACCTTGCGGTATGAAGTCCATTTTATCTTGTAATTTTGCTGCAGTGTATACCCAACTGTTATGAACGCCCCTCTGAAAAGAGGGCTCTGCTCTTGGAGGCTACTTTCTCATATTGTGGAACCAGTTGCCTAGGGAAGTGGTGGGCTCTCCCACACCACTCAAGGGGAAACTGGACAGTCCTCTGAGTAGGATAATGTGACTTGGTGTCCTGCACCAGCAGGGGGTTGGACCCAATGGCCCCTTCTGACCCTACTAGTCTATGAATCTTTGAATCTACTATCCCATTTAGATGACTGTCCAAACACTTTGGCTTGATTTTGTCTTCTTTGTCTTTCTGCCTCTCCTGGGCAGCTCTTTTCCTGTTCTTCCTTTCTTCACTTCACACCCATACATTGGGACTGGGAATACAATCGTGTGGATGATCTTGGCCTTGGCCTCTGGTAAAATGTGCTTACACTTGATGATCTTTTCTAGTTCCTTCATTGTTGCCCTTCAAGTCTCAGGCTTCCTTGAATTTCTTGGCTGCAGTCTCCCTTTGAATACCTTCCCTTTCAGCCAAGGTATACAAATCCTCCCACAATTTCAATTTTGTTCACTGTTAACAATAAAGGTCTGTAATTCTTCTGTAGCCATGATTTTTGTTTTCTTAATATACCATATAGAGATATATCATGTATATGAAATCAGTGTGTGGCTCTTGTTATAGTCTATTCAAAATTTTCATGTTTCAGTTTTCCCTTTTTTCCCCCTTTTTGATGGTGTAGTTTGTTTGATTCTTTGTTTATCCTTGCATTGCACAGTATAAAAAAATGATGAAAAAAGGCATTGCTGGTGTCTGCCAGATCTAAGCATTGTCTTGGCCTCTCTTCCTAGTGAGGAGGGAGAAAACATTTAGACAGCTAAATTGGCTGTCTAAACGTTGTAGAGGGCAAAGGGAGCACAGAGACAGCTTTGTCTGCGTTTCCTCCCACTCTTGATTGGATGCCCATACTGTAACCTTCTGAGTTCAGAAGGTTCTGGGCAGGCACATGGGAATGCTCCTGAAAGATCATAACAGCGCTTGGCTGCCTAATGTCAAAGGGAAGCACGTTTTAGAGGGCAGGTGTTGCAATGCTCAACGCTCTACCGTAAGTGCTCCTGAGGTGAACGTACGAAGCAAGCGATACCCTCAGAAGTGGTCCTTCTGAGAAATGCAAAGGTCTAGCAGCAGCAGATGGGCAATCTATCCCTACGGTAACCTGGTCTCCAGTTGTTGCAACATGAGCTTAAACTTGGCTTGGTGGTGAGTGATTTCTGCAGAATCCTAATTGCAGAATAGAGTGCTGCTGAACCCCTGATGCAGAGGAAGTGTGGACTGTTTGAAAAATTGGGAAAGAGCACGAATGGGCTGAAGAGAGGAGGGGTTCACCGGGCCCTGTCCGTTCATTTGAGATGTGCATGTTGTAAATGGATGTCCTTGTTTCCCTTCTGAACATGATATGCATGCTGCACCACAGAGGCAATCCTTGCCCCCTGACACTGCCTAAGGCCCCACAGTATCTCTTCTGTGCTTTCTTCGAGGAATTGGTTTCTTAATGAACCTGACATTCCCAGAAATGCTGCTGCTTTTTAGGTAGCACAGCAGCTTTGTCTCCTGCAAATGTAGGATTGGTTGCCTTCCAAGCCTATTGTCTCAGTGGTTGTGAGCTTTCCCTCTATGAAAAGGCAGCATTGTGATAAATGTCATAATTAAAACAATGTGACAGATCACACTGCGAGCTTTCAAGCCAGAGGTCTTTCTGGTGTGCTAATTGTACAGTATCATCCGTTCCTTCAATTGCCTTGCCAAGCAAAGACATATTATTTCCTTGGCAAGTAAAGGATGCCATCCCGACAATGTACACTCAAAGCAGCCGGTTCTGCTCACCTCAGCGGGACTGGCCTATGAACCTTGGGGGTGGGCAACTTTCTTCTGTTGGGGGTGGCATTGCCTTGTGGGTAATCTGTCAGAGGTTGTCAGTAGGCCTGCTGCCAGCAATGAATGAGGCCAGAGCAAACCATGTGTGGGACTCGCTCTTGCTTTCTGCCCCCATTTTTTCCTTTGCTTTCTTCCTTTGCAGTCCATGGGCTCCTAAGGAGAAATAGATGGCTCGGGCCAGAGGTTTGAATTGAAAACATGCAACAGGTTTTGAAATTAATCCAAGAACTGCATGACATTTGATTGAGGGCTACTGAGAAGATGAGGACAAGTTTTCTCATTTGGAATGTTAGATAAATGGAGTGGAAAGAAGTTGCCAGGTAGCTTTGAAAAGTCAAGATTAAGAAGCAAGATGAATCAGACAGTAGCTGAGAACCAAGCAGACTTGGGCACGGGGTAGGGGGAGACACAGTGGAATGGAGGGGAAAGAATTCCTAGCCTTAGTGAGGCAGCCAAACAGACAGACCAATTATGTTATGTGAGGCATTCCTGATGTTTGGCCCTGAAGCAACTGAACCACCCTGAGGGTGGAGCTAACACTCTGGGAGAAGGAAGAGAGGAGGGGGCCATCTCTGTTTGGAATCAGCTCTTCTCATGGGCAGAAAATACTCCCACAATTTGGAGGGATTGCTACTTGGATTCTTGGATTTTTGTAACTTGCTACAGCTCTCCTAAAAATGCTCTGCAACACAGCTAAACCCCTTAAGCTCCAGCAAAGGACTGTATCATATAAGCTTTTCATTTTGATCTGCTGGAAAGGAAAATGTGGAGAGGGGTGGTAAAGTGTTCAATACCTCATACGAAGGTTTAATACCTTTTCCTTTTGGAATGTTTTCATAACAGCTGCACAGAACAGTAGGGCTGCAAAATTCATAAATATCTTTCATTACACCCCTGAGTGAATTTTTGTACTTGTTTTGTACTTGTTTATCTTGTCATGGTTTTGGACAGAGGTGCAGTGCTATGCTTCTAAAGCTAGCCTGAGTAATAGGCAAAGGGGTCAGCAGCCGCATGGGTGGGGATGGCATGATAAAATTGCCCTCCTGAGAAAGTTATCTTTCCCCATACAGTCTGCAAGGAACTGTTTGGTCTAGAACTGGCAAACCACAGCTCTCAGCCCATGTGGCAGGTGTTCCAGTTGGAACACCTGCCACAGGGTGACCATTTTCCATGGTCACCCTGGAAAATGATGGGTCCCCAGGTGTGTTGCTGGCTACTTGCAATTGGAAGACTACTGTTTCAAGCTGCAATTTCACCTTCTTTGGCCTGTTTTTCTTCTTGGTTCAGGAGGTGGAAGACTTTCTTACAGTGGAGACATTTAAGTGGAGGCATTTAAGTGGAGACTTGCTGGATTTCTGTCAAGGATGTTACAGTTGCACCCTGCATTGTACAGCCTAACCTAAGAAGCAGGTTGAACAAGAGGGCCACCAAAGTACCTTACATGTCTTTAAGCCTATGCTTTCCTTTATGGGGTGGCATGCAAGGGATGGGTCAGGGACCAGTGCTTTTACAAAGGAAACAGAAGTTGCCTCCCCTCCCTTGCACGAGAAGAGGTGCAAGTTCTCTCACAGCTTGCCACCTCTACGAACTCCACCACATGAAGTGAGAAGCTTTACTTCACTAGCAGGCCCAGACCTGGTGCTCCTACTCAGTGCTTCCAAAGAAATACAGCAAACCTTGCCTTAATCTTACAGCTAGGATGGGTCATTTGACAGAGTGTTGGGGGTTTCAATGCAAGTTCACATTCCAGCTCAGTCACAAACTGACTGGTGTCGTCAGAATATTAATGTTCCACCCCAAAGGGCTCTTCCTGTGATGAATGGAGTAAGAACTTTAAGACAGTTTTCACCGAGACATGACTGATAATCGAGAACTGATTAATAATAACATGGGAAAAGAGATAAGATAGAAATGATTGATAATTATACATTGTCCAAGGGTGACATTGTTGCTCAAGGGGATAGATTTACCATGGGTCAATTTAAGAGACGTACAGCACAGGGGCAATCTTCAACACAATTACATACAAGAAACATTCAATATTATTTATTATACAAAGAAACAAAGGAAAGCTTCTTACTGTCAGAGTTGTCACAGATGAGATTAGAGGGACTGCACTGAAGAGAGGAAAAATATTTATGCAAGACTTGTCTAATGATTGCACATAGAAACATATGTACTGTGTTAGTAATTCACCATGCAAACAGAAATCCTGATACAGCTTTTGCCATATTCAGGCATTCACCTTCATGCATTCTCAGAAAACATTAATAAAGGAACAGGGACACATGTGATAGCCCAGCTCAATATTTCTATCCTTACCAGCTCCAAAATGAAATGAAAGTCTGAATGGAGACACTTTGCGAGCTAAACTGATCAAGGTTGGAATCTTCTAGGTTGTGTGAAGGATCCTTGCACTGATCCATCAGAACAAAGATCAGCTGGGTTCACACAGCATGGCAGGCAACTCACTGTCAGGGCAATACAACAGTGGAACCAGCTGCCTGGAGAGGTGGGGGGCTCTCCCACGCTAGAGGGATTCAAGGAGAAACTGGACAGCCATCAGAGTGGGATGGTGTAATGTGGCATCCTGCAAGAGCGGTGGGTTGGACCTGATGGCCTTCATGGCTCCTTCCAGCTCTACTATTCTATGATTGTATGATTCTGTGATGGTTTTTACCATGATCTACCAAACAGACAATCTAGGGAGTTGTTCTGTTGTCTAAACGCAAGCCAGATTCTCCCTTCAGACCTTCTCACTGCCTAAGTCTAGGTAGGTCTGATGTAGGGTTGCAAGAGAAATTAAATTCAAGATTCTTCCAGTTCACATCTTCCAGACCAAACACAGGCACAAGTTGCGGCCGAAGTTCATACATTTCCAAGCATTCAATGTGATTAGCTGACCCATAATATGTGTTCAACAGCAAGTGAACATTTGAAGAATGCACAGGAAAATATATATTTTGGAAAATGTGCACATATATGCCTTCATGGGAAAATAATATGGATATTTTTATAATGTGCACAAACATATGCCTTTGGGAAAACATGTACAGAAATACACGTGGATTTTTGAGTGGGATTAAAAGAAAGTGAGCTCCATGGAAGCACAATGCCCCAAAATGCAGTGGAAGTGTTCAAACCACTCCTTCCTCATGGGATAATGCACAATGTGTGCATGCATGTGTGCATGGATAAAGTGTGCAAGCATGTATTTGCCCTGCGTGAGAGTAAAGCCCTCCCTTCTCAGGGAGAGGGCCGTCAAGAGGAAATGAGTGGGACGCAGGTTTTCCCGCTTATTAGTTGGCACTAAGGAGTGCTGAGTGAGCTTTAGGAGAGCAGAAGAAAAGCCATGCTAGATCAGACCCAAGGTCCATCCAGTCCAGCACTCTCCACTCACATTGGCAAACCATGAGATCACTCAAGCAGGAGGGATGCAAGACGCCCTGCCCAGGCTCCTGAACAACTGGGGCATGCAGGCACCCCACCTCTGATATACCCCACCTCTACCCTTCGGTAGTTTTGAGGACCTCACCAGCCCTTTAAAAAAAGAAGAAGCAGCCTTGCAGATACCTTCTTGTTGTGCGATAGCAGCTATTCTGGCTACATGGCCCTTGGAGGAAGGATGCTGCTCAGGGGTGGCACATGTGTCTGGCATGCAGAAAGCCTCAAGTTCAGTCCCTGGCATCTCCAGGTTGGACTAGAATGAAATTGTGCCTGGACTTTGAAGAGCTGCTGCGCCTCAATATCAGGAAACACTGGGCTAGATGGTCCAATGGTTTGACTCAGTACAAGGTATCTTCTGATGTTGCTTGCTTGGTCAGAACTAGAATATAAGATATTACCTCTACTCTGCAATATTCAACCAGAGAAACATCGCAAATTGGGAGTCACAGTGGATGCTACTGACTCGCTTAGGAGGAGAGAGATATTATGGGATGAAACAGCTACCCAGAGTATTGCATTACAGCACTTAGCATTACGGTAAGGGTTACTTTCTTTGCTAATGCTCTGTGAGTTATTTGATCGATGTCCTAGATGTTGTGTGTTATTTCCACTGTTGTTTCTGCTATCCTCATTCAGTGGCATAGTGAGTAAATGGATATTTAGTAAATTAATTTGATTTTTACTGTTTATCCAAAGGGGATTGTCATTATTGTCTACTGATCTCTGAAACAGCACTGCAAAGAGCTGTTAGGGATCTGAAATGAGAGCATACTCTCTAATAAGCGTTATATCTCCTTAGGGCTGCTTCATAACTTAAGCAAAGCAGTCAACACCAAAATAAACTTCTGCCTGACAGATGCTATACTGTTCACAGAGGACCCACACTCTCACATAGCACTCTTATGTGGAGGGTTTTCATCCCAGGATTGTCTCATGCAGGGAAGGAAATCTGTCTGCTATCCTAAATACATGATTAAGTGGTCCATAGGGAGACAGCAAGGTGGAAATCCGTTGGCCAGCTGCAGATAAGCTTGATGGTTGCTCGAGAACTGGTCCTCCTCAAGGCAGCCTGAACACAGAGGCACCTGAGTTCATCCATACCAATAAACCCATTCAAGGAGTTTTATCTGCCAGATCAAGTCTTTTTTTAAAGGTGAATGAGCCTTATTTGCCCATTCAAAGCCAAGGCAACACAATAAGAAAATATATATTATTGCTGGGAAAATTCATTTCCCCCCAACTTCTCACAATAGCTCTGCAGCAAAGCTCAGAGGGAGCAAAGCATTCTGGGTTGGATGGAGCACAGTGTCAGCATCTCAGACTTTAAAGAGAAAAAAAAAACTACCAGTGCTACATCCCTAGAAACCAGATACAGAGGCATGACAAGTCCTGGTGCACAGGATAGTCTGATGACCCAATTGTGGTGTTTCATCAGGGCACATTTGGTTTTTAGAAACCACAATAAGAAACACTGGGTTGTTCTATGCTTTCCACACTTTACCATTCATTCATTCATATCCTTGCATGCCACTAACTATTTAAACAGGAAACGTTAAGCAGCTTGCAACCATGATCAAGATCACCGTGGTTTCCCCGATCATCTAAGTCTGGCATCATGGTTCCCACGGTGCTACCACAGAGTCCCCAAGATAGGGCTGGGCCTGCTCCAAGCCATCCAATGTGGGGTTGGATTTCAGGTGTGGTGGCTGATGGGATATGTGCCAACAGTGGGATGATTGAGCAAGGAGGGTGGAAACTTTGCTAGCATAGAAATCACTTAATTATTGTCAGGTACATCCATGCCAAAAGAAAACGACAAAATGTGCACCATGGAAGCCACACAGAGATGCTGGTTATGACATATGAAATGAGCCATGGCTATAGGTAAGGAATGGACAAATTGACCAGTTTTGGTTTCTCTCAGTTTCTTGTCTTCTGATCTTAAGTTCAGTTTGCCCCAAGCTTTGAAATTGTTCGAAGTTCTCAAGAACATTCAGATGTATGCTTCAAATATTCTCCTTATATGTGCACTTCAGTAGTATATGCATGTTTGTGTGCTCATGCTCTGCATGTGGACACCTGTGCATAGTTTTTAACCGAAGAACTCTGTTGTGAAATTCAGACAAGCCTGGATTTTGAAGGATGGCTGAGTGTTGGTTCACATATGGATTTGAAAGTTTAAAATAAGGTAAGTTCCCATCAAAATTTCTCAACAATCCCTCATTAAGGACATGCCTCATTCAGGCTTCCAGCATCATGTGTAAAAGGAATAGCATGGCTGATCGCTGGACTGAGGTCCTTCTGGTTTGTATGGAACACTAAGTCATCTTAGCTTGTCATGTAGTGTAGTGGTTAAGAGCATGGGACCGGGACTCAGGCGATCTGGGTTCGAGTCCCCACTCAGCCATGGAGCCAACTGGGTGACTTTGGGCCAGTCACAGACTCTCAGCCCAACCTACCTCAGAGGGTTGTTGTTGTGGGGATAAGATGGAGGAGGAGAGATGATGCAAGCTGCCTTGAGCCCTTTGTAGGAAAAAGGCAGGATATAAATTGAAAAATAAATAAATAAATAAATAAATCTCCCACCAAAGTCTCATAGAGTTCTGCCCCCTTTCAACTCCTGCGCACACACATGTGCACACACATGTACATGCACACATACATTTCAAGGCAAGCTTTGAAGACACATGAGGTAGCCACCTTGCCAAAACCAAGCAAATCTGTCTCTGTTCTGGGAATCACATTTGAGTTTCATGATGGAAAAGAGATGGGATATACATGCAATAAATGAATAAACTTTGGCCTAGCAAATGAATAAACTTTGGCCTAGCAATACTAGCTGCCTTTCTTTCTGTGTTCCTGTTTCTTCTTTACTTAGGCTGTTTGTTGGCTTCCCATCCCTCCTTTAGTTTGAGCAGGCATTGAATCTATTGCTTTAGAGGGGTGTTGGACAGAGCACACACATACAGAACGTTCTGCGCATGGCCAAAATAGGGTGCACTACCCATTCCAAATCCCACATGCAGACAACTGGTGAGGCAGAAGGCATCCATTCCTGGTTCTCCAAAATGTGTGTTGGAGTGGAACTGCTAAGTACAGTATTCTAAAGGAGAGTGGTATCAGACTAGTCCCCTTCATATGGCTACTCAGCCATCCCCCAGTCCAGCAAGGTAGGTTTTTGTGGCAGGGGGTAATGCCTGCAATACCTGAGATACCTGCATTTCATTTCACTTATTAGATTCAATACATGCCCATGTTGCCAACGCCAGTGCTCTCCGAGCCGTTTCCAATAATTAAACACTTTAAACAAAGTAGGATGTATAAGGTAAAAAACAACTCAGTCACAAAGATATAAACATATAAATTAGCAAAGTGCCTTTTATTCTTAGCTGGGTCTTTTCAATTGTCTTTTAAATGTTTTGTACTTTTTCAATTAACTTTATCTAAAAACTTTGTTTTTATCTATTGTATTTTATTGTTTCTGTACCTTTTGTAACCTGCCCCGAGAGCTTCCACTATGGATAGTATAGGGGGGAGGAGGAAGAGGAGGAGGAGAATTTTTAAAAGTCAGAGCACCCCACACACACAAATCCAAACAATGAACCACTTAAAAACCCAGCAATGCTGCCAAATACCTGGGAATAGAATACTGTTTTAACCTGGAACCAGAAAACAAAAAAAGTTAGCACCAGGTGGACTTGGAAAGGGATTCATCCCACAACTGGAGGGAGACCAAGAAGGCCCTTTCCCTTTCTGCCATCTCCTCAACTTTCCCTCAGAGGCACCTGGAGAGGGCCTTAGACAATAGTGAATACCTGTAGTGGACAGGTATCCTCAGGTCAGGGAGGGGCAGTCTTTTTCCTGCTGGCCTCATGCTCAGCTACCCTTCTGGCTGACTGATGAGACTGGAACTGCCCTGTATTAAAGATGATTGGACCTTCATTGGGTGCAGACCTGCCCTATTCATTTGTACAGAGAGAGAGGAAGAGGGAGAGGGTGAGGGAGAGCACAAAACAACATACTGCGACTCTTAAAACTAAAGGCATTTTCCCAGAACAACTCGCTCAAGTTCCATTCATTTTAAAAATAGGCACAAAACTGGACATATTTCAAAATGTGCATGAGCATGTATATTTCAAGCAATGAATATGCATAATATCACTTGAACCTATGGAGAAACTGAGCACATGTCTAAAATGAACACCAAAAACATGCACGTCTGGATAAATGCATACAGAAAAAGCAGGGTTGATTTAAAGTGCTTTGCTTTGCTTTGCTTTTACAAAGAGCAGTCTGCTCATTGTCATGGGAAGAGTTTGGTATGAGTTTTGCTAGGCAGATCAGTCAGCCTGCCCGGAAATGGACTTGAGAGAATCTTCTGCTTCTGCAGTATAGATGGGCAGCCAACTGCAAATGAGCTGGACCGCAGCTTCTATTATTCCCATGCTGGCTGGGAATGAAAGCAGTTACAGTCTGAAATATCTGGAGAGCACCAAGGTTGGGAGAACTGTGCGATTTCATGCTGCCCTCCACCTGGCCAGGTAACAGGTCCCCTCCATCACTCTATCTCCATCTGAAGTTGGTGGAGCGGTGACCAACCTGTGCTTTCGTAATTATGTCCACGCCGTTATCACTTTTTCTTTTCGTTTGCATGCACACACGCACCACATACAACGTAAGTTAATGGAATTCCCTCCGCCTGAGAGCAGAACTGTATGAATAATGCAACATGATATTCGTTTCCTCTATATCCCCTTCCTCTTATATTTCTTACACAAAGGCAACTGCCAGATTTAGCTGTCAGTTCCACGGGCTAAAAGACGGAGCTGAATCTTAGAGTCAGGCATTTCTCGTTAATAACAGAGTGAATCAATAGGAGATAAGATGCTTACCATAATATACCTAGAAAATAATAAGATGCTACTGAGTTTATAACAGCATGGTCATTAAACATGTCTAACGTTTGGTATGAATGAGTCTCAGGCACTGTCTGTTCAGCTTGTCTGAAATTCTGTGGATCACAAGCACTGACTTTGCTGCATTGACATGCTTGTCCTTTATTGTTGGCTTCTGTAGTTAATATACAGATCCTGAAAAGCCTGGATTTCTATCAACAACACGCTTTCACCACTGAAGAGGGTCAGCAAACACACACAAACAGAGACGGTACAAAGCCCGAAGCAAGGGATCACCTATTTTACTTACGAATGTTTGACTGTAGTGTTGTCATGGGTAGAGTGTTGGACCTAGAGTCAGAAGATCTGGCTTCTAGTGCTCTCTCAGCCATGAAGCTCACTGTCCTACCTCACAGGGTTGTTGTTCTGAGGATAAATGAGAGCCAGTGTAGTGGTTAAGAACACAGGACCAGAACTCAGGCAAACTGGATTCTGGTCCCCACTCAGCCATGGAGCCAACTGGGTGAGTCTGGTCCAATCACAGAATCAAAAGCAGATTTCATCAGACTAAGCCTGTGTGATGACACAATTAACATGTTGGTTGAAAATTGCATCAAAGTTAATCTATATTTACATCTATACTGCTTTAAGCTCCTGTGAATCCACAAAATGCAATTTCAGCAAATATCTCCAGATTCCATCTTGATGTTCATTCCAGATAGCGGGCTTTATTTTCCTTTGCATCAAAAGCCTTGTGTATTTGTGTGTGCCTTTTCCCACAATACCAGTTATGTACCTCTTTGAAATTTGCACATTATTCTCCATTCGATTGACATGTATTGGAGCAAACTTTTTGAATATGCACATGCCATCAAATGCATTTTCTTGATCCTCAAATTACATGGCTAGCTCAGAAATGTATGGACTCTGACCACAAACTGGGCTTAGTCCAGAAGGCGTAAACTGGGTTAGGATTAGGTTAAAAAATAAACCTCAACTAATTATTTATACATCCCTATGTCACTTTCATGACAACTTATTCCTCTACAAGTGTACACAATTTATCTATCTTTTATTAGCACACCCTTTCTTTCCCAATGTACACTTGTACAACTTTGTGAAGTAGGAAAGACTGAAGAAATATAACTGGCCTGAGGTGACCCAGTGAACCTTAAGTCTAAACAGATATTGCAATCTAGATATCGTGAGCCCTAGTCTAACATTTTGTGAAAAGGGTGAAGAAACCAGATGCCTCCAGATATCATAGGAATCCAGCTCCTATCATCCACAGCCAGCATGGAATGGCCAGGAATCCAGTTTCTCAATCCAACAGTATATCAGACTGTCACATAGAGCTAAACTTTCTGATCTGTTCCATTTCTCTGCCTTACTTTTTTTAAAAAAGTCATTTTGGTTACTGTGCTTCTATACAATTCGCCTTTTAAAGATGGCAATTAATTATCAAAGCCCTCCAAAGAGAAATAAAACTTTAGAGTCATTTTTCGGCTTGCAGCTTGATTGCATCTTTGTTCTCTGGCGTTTGGTGATCTAATGTTCTGTAACAAACGTCTCTGACACTCTGATTTCAAAGGCTGCCTGAACAATTTTACAACTGCGCTTACGAAAGGAGCATAAGAGAGCTAAGTGGGCTGCTAAACCACACTCTTCTTTGGGGATTTTGTTCCTAATTGGAGACCTGACGTTAATGAATTAAGCAGGGTTTTAACTTTCCTTTCTTTCCCTTTTTAAAAGAAATATACAGGTTTGACCATTGCATCGAATAACAATCTAGCAGGAGAATTCTGTGCTCACCTAATTGAAGCAATATTGCTTTTGCTGGCATTTTACTGAATGGCTGTTCAATTTTCCCCCAAAGAGGGGGAAAATAAGTCCCTCGGTCGACCCAGTGACAGGTCAACTTATACAGGCTTCAGATTTGTGGCCTGTATTTTCCAGGGGTTCTGTAGCCAGAGAAATTGGCCATGTTCTCACCTTCGGAGTGAAAGCGAGAGAGATGCTCGCCAACTTCTCAAGGTCACCTTCAAAGTCTGGCACACACCCAAGAGAAGGGAAAGATGCATATAAACAGTTCATCATCACCAATCCCAGGGGTTGTGGGATAGTCTACCTTGAACTTAACTTTCAACATCCAAACGGCTTTGCAAAGCTTTTGCTGCTCTCCTGCATTTGTCTGTTGAGGTCAATTTGGGAAAGGGTCTTTTAGAGCAATGATTTTCAAATACTATGCCAGGAAATGACATCATATAACCGAGACTGTAATCTGCTTGGAAACACTTCAAATGTTTGTGTGTTCATTTACTTATTTCTAAAACATGCAAAGGCCTAACCCAATCACTTGCATCTGCAGCAGATGCTTTAAGCCTCCAGCTTTGGAAACTTTGGGGCCTTTAATGGCATGGAGGCATGGAAGTGTGTATCTCCATGGCCCCAGCCTGCTCCCTGTCCTGGCTCCCAGCAGCCCCCCTTCCTCCCCCTTTCTCCCACTGCAAATTCAGGAGAGGCAACTGGCGTGCCCCTTCCGTGCCACCTGCAAGAGAGGATTTTTAAAGTGTGCAAAATCACCCCCTCAAAATTCTCTTTTTCTGGGAAGAGAAACCGGAGTCAGCATTACACCAAATTTGTCCAGGGAGAGAAAACATCTAAGTTCCTGGTAAGGCCCCGATGGCTGGAGTTGTAACAGAGCTTCTTCCTTTTTCTTCCCACAGCCCTTTTCTTTTTAGCATTGCCAGTGCAAGTAGCAGCAGCACAGTTGGCAGACTGGACCTCTTCTGCATCCTTCACAATGACCCATATCCAGAGAGTACGACTGCACATGCTGCAAAAAATAAATGAAGAAAAGACAGAGATAAATCCTGCACAATGGTCTTCTAATACTAGGGGGGAGACCTCTTTCCTCAGAAAAAACAGATCTGGTGCAGTTTCTTATTATAATGTTGCTGCCCTTGAAGCCCTGGGATTGGCATCAGGAGGAAGGAGGCAGGGATCTGTCAAGCTCTTTGGAAAAAGTGGACTTGTGCTGTGCCTAAATCTGGACTCCTATTTCACAACAAATCCTCCTTCCCCACAAAAACGGCTTCCATTTCCCCACTTCACGTGCTTTGGAATTCATATTGAATTCCGTTTGGTGTTGATCTGAGCTCTTCTTTCACTGCGGAGCAGCAGAGGCTCATATTTACCCATCGCTGGCCAACATGCTCAACTTCTCAGACTTCCTTTTCTGAAAAAGGCCTGCAGATTTCAGGAAGGGGGGATTAAGGTGTCCAACAGCTCTCAAGCACATTGCTCCAGAGGGTAGAGGTGCAGCTTGCTACGCAGAGGTAAAACAAGTGGCTCAGGATCCATGCAACCAGGTGCTGCATGAATAAAAGCCTTCATAGTATTAGGGCTCCTCAAGGAGCAAGGTCTTCCTCATGAATAGGACTTCTGCCAAAACACTGAGAATCTGCCGCTGAGCTTGGGTCAGCTCTGGGAGCTCCATGCATACAAAC
The DNA here is from genome assembly GCF_004798865.1 of Varanus komodoensis. Lineage (NCBI taxonomy): Eukaryota > Metazoa > Chordata > Lepidosauria > Squamata > Varanidae > Varanus > Varanus komodoensis. The sequence continues at coordinate 57,592,927 of NW_025335941.1, read as the reverse complement.
GTTCAGTTAGAACTTGAACTCCAAATGGACTATAATGACTTGTAGTTAACCTCATTTGCGCCCTACATTTTTTATAGTGTGTGGGGCCACAAAAAGTCTCCAGTGGCCTATTATTATGTAGATTTGATTGTTATTCATTTCATTTCTACACTGCCCAGTAGCTGAAGCTCTCCTTCCTTCATTTTGGGATGCCTTCTATGCTAGATGTGGTTGATTTATTTTAAAAAAAAACTTTAAAAAGTAGGGGCTGAAATTTGGAAACTTGTTTACTACCCTGCACTGGGCAATGTCCTACAAAGACTAGATTATGGGTGTCCTTATGTGTCAGCTACGCAACAAAATGTGAGCCTGAAAAAGAACCACCCCATCATGCAAGAGTCTCTTGTGAGGTGTTTGTGTGTGTGTCAACCCTGATTCAACCTTGCATATTTGTTTGAATGCAAAGAGGTTAACACTCAGACATCAAAGAACACGAAACACTCAGTGTGTGGGACATGCAAGGAAGCCATTTGGAGATGGGGATCCATCAGGTTCCCTGGTTTGGCTTCCCAGACTCCGGGCTGCTTTGCAGTGGCCCTAAGCCCAGTCCCCGGGGACCGTGCCCAGCATTCTTGGGGCACTCGCCAGGAAATAAGCCACAAACCCTCCCCAGGGAGCAGTCCTCTTTTGTGCCCAGCTGCACCCAGTGCAGAAGAAGGTTGGTTGCTGGGAATGGAGGTTGGGATGACCGCTTGTAGTATCTTCATTTTGCGTCCTTCAGACTCTCTTTGAGCAGCTGCACCTGGAAAAGGTTGTCAGTTGTGCAACTAGGGTTATGTGAGCATTTGCAGACTTCCTCCTGGTTCAGCTTGCTTTGCAGGACTGGGCCATGCAAGAGAACAAGTCCAAAAATCCCCGAGGGACTGATTCTGAAAGGGTGCATCCCAACCCTTTACTCATTTCCCAGGCCTGGATAGAGAAATATGTCAGTTTCACTTTCTCACAGTCAATGGAGTCATTTGTGTGTGCTAGGCAATATCTCAGATTCTTGGGGTTTCTCAGCTTCAGTAGGATTGGCTAAGCCAAGGAAAAGAGAACTGTATCAAGGGCTATTTAAGTGGCTCAAGACTCTATAGTGAAGGCGAAACACAAAAACAGAAAAACAGAGCAAGCCAGAAGGGGTCTCCTGGACCATCTAGTCTGACCCCTGGCTCCAGCCAGCTCCGCTCATGACATGCCTACCATGTGCAAGTCCAGCCTTTCCTTGAACACCATGTGCATGTCCAGCCTATCCTTGAGAAAGTGTGGCAGATGCTCTGGGGAAAAATCTGAATGCTGGAAGTACAAGGGATGAAGACAGAGGAAGCTGGAATACATGATGCCCAGGAGGTGTGGCTGGAAAGAGCAACAACTAAGGGACAAAGGGCAGAAGTTACAAAAAGGAGTAGCAGGAAGGGAAAAGGAGGAGGTCTAGGAAGTGAAGATGGGCTGCTTGAAATACTAAGATGCTTTCCCATAAAGATTGCATCAGACGGAAAAGTAGAAGACCAAGAGGGCCAAAGAGGTCACCACTTGCCCAGGGAAAACTGTACCAGATCATTCTGATCCCAGCAGAATTGACCTTATACTACTACATTCAACATTCATTTTGGTCCTGCAGATACTTTCTGGTGCTTCAGCATTAACATGTGACTTGGTGCTGCAACTGCTTATCTGCTCTGTGGCCATTCTTTCTAATTCCAGAGATATTTGGTCATATTGTCCAATCAGCATCCATCCATGTCCTGAAGCTGGTGGGGGTATTCATCTTATCCTGCAGCTGATAAATCAGCCCTGGTTAGCCTTCTCAAGAGTACTGTGCCTACTTCTGGGCATCACAGTTTGAGAAAAATTCGGATAATCTGGAAACAGTTCAGAGAAGGGCAACAAGGGTGATCCAGAGGCTGGAAAAAAGCCCTTTGAGGGGAGATTGAAAGAACTGGCCATGTTTAGCCTGGAGAAGAGAAGACTGAGAGAGAGATGATAGCACTCCACAAGTACTTGGAAGACTTCTTCACAAAGAGGACGTACAGGGTCTCTTCTGCATCATCCCAGAGTGAAGGACGAGGCATAATGAGCTCAGCTACAGAAAGCCAGGTTCTGTCTAGACATCAAGAAGAACTTCCTGATTGTTAGAGCAATACAGCAATGGAACAAATTACTTAGGGAGATCATGGGCTCTCCCACACTAGAGGCATTCAAGATGCAACTGGGCAGCACCAGGGATGGCTTAACTTGGAGTCCTGTACTGAGCAGAGGGTTGGACACAATGACCTTCTGGCCCCTTCCAACTCTGCTATTCTAGGATGCTGTACTGTAAAAAAAGGGTCAATAAAGTCTAGAGTTGCTTTATTTGCACTGTCATGTTTTTTCTCCTACAAGAAAACAGAAATTATATCTCTCTTATCAGAGGAACACCCCTTCTGACATGCACATTTAATTTCATTTCATTTTAAAAGCTTCTCTCCATCTTGTTTATGAAGCCAATTGCAAAGTTTAGTAAATTCTTACTTTAAAAAGGATTTGAATCAAATTGTCATTGATCCCTGCTCAAGGCAATCTGTCCCTGCATTCTGGTACTGGTCCAGGACTTCCACATCACCCTCCAATGGGAGATAAAGAGGAAATGGAGTTAGGAGTTATATTTACAACCCTCAAACTGGTCACACAGGGCTGCCCTGTTCTGAAGTGTGTCCGAGGAAAGATTCTTTGGACACAGCCCTGAGAAAGTGGCTAAGCAAAGGGAATGATGGATTAACCAGACTGTGCTTGGAGTTGCAAGGTGGATGCCTGCCCATTGATCTGGAATTTTAAGCATAGAGAACTAAATGTGCCTTCAAAATACATTGCGCCTTCAGAAAAGTTTGGGGGGGAAACTATGTTAGAGCCCCATTCCAATGTTCAGCAATCAAGCGATTAACAAATTTGAACAATTTTGTTGGCTATTTGTTATGGTTTAAAAGCCACTTGCAAAAAAGGGGTGGGGGGTGGGGAGAAGAGGCTCATGTCACCAGCAACTCGATCTCCTAAAATCCTTGGGCCAAAGAAATTATTTGTGTGCCTGGAAAGAATATAAATTCACTAAACTAGTTTGCTGTAATCTGGCTGAGATGGTACTGGAAATCCCAGCATTCCTAGCCAGTGTGACTCATGGGAAAGTTATTATTAATTTTGCTGGACATCCCCCCAGCTTCTCTCTCTCTCTCTCTCTCTCTCCTCCCCCCCCCACCCACCCCCGTAGCTCAGCTCAGAGCAGTCTTCAGAAAGGTGGCTGATGATTTTAATAAAGGTAACTTAGACTTCTGCTATAATTTGGAAAAACAATCTTTGTGTTCCTCATTCTGCTTAAAATGGCTTCTAAATTAGGAACTGGGTTTTTGTTCTGGTGTCGAGTTTCTTAGAACATGTTCTAAAACCTTGATGCTCTTTGAAAGATTATCAGGGGTTCTTCTAGGAGAAGATCAATACTGATGGACAAGCTTACCTGGAACTCCAGTGCTCTGTCTCCTGAAGCATGTGGCCACAGGAGACAAGCACCTGGGTCTAGAGGGCATGTTATTGACTCATGCAAAGGAAGAAGGCCCACCTGTGTACCATCTGAGCTGATGGCATGCACCTTAGGTCTGAAGTATGAAAACCACTGCCCTAGCAGTCAGTAAGTGGTCATGCTTAGAAAGACATGTTGTTGGGTCCTTTAAATCTCTCTCCCTTCCTGCTGCAGCCTGAAGGAATGGGATGCTGGATGCAGTCAATTGCACCCTCATTGGAAGGACAGGATGGTGCACAGGAATGAAATCTATTACCATAGAGCATAAGCTTATTTTTTTGTACAGAGATGCTTTCAAAGGAAACTATTTTGACGTACCAAGGAGAAGAATTATTCTGCTCCTCTAATAATTTGTAGAAAATTGCTTCAGTCACATTGAGGTGAAGAAACTATACATAGAAAAGTTCTCCGAGGATGGGTTTTTTACCTGTGCTAAGAAAGTGCTGTGGAAAGAACTCATGATGAGCTTTTCCTTGCAGAGCAGTTTATGCTTTAATCCATATGTTCCATCCACTTGTTTATCTTGAATAACAAGTTTCAGAGTGACTACCGCAGTTGGAATATTGTCCTTCAGCGCCATTTTTGCTGAAGTCAAAATGATATTTTATGCTTCATTAACGCCTTTATGTGTTTTTAGATATTCTTGCATTTTGGTTATTGCACATATGCTAAATTAAATTTTATTTGTACATCTATGACGTTGCTCTTATTTCTCTGCTATTATGGAACCAATTAAAGTATACTTAGAAATAAAGAACTTTTATGCTTCGCTATGTTTGCAGACTCCAAAATGCTTAAACAATCATTGAAAGAGAGAATGTTTATGTATTGTTTTTCAGTGCTCATGTCATTTGACTTTATCCCTACCTGATTTTATGTCTGCAATGGATACAAAACTAGGAGGGCAAAATGTAGGAGGGAAAATTGACTTCCATACAACACAGATGACACTCAGCCATCTTTTGGGGAAATTGAGCTGGGGTGTTTTCCACTTATTTTCATGGTGCTCCATATACCTGAGAAGAATAGTCTATTTCCAAAAATTGTGCACATAAATACATGTCTTAAGAGAAATGTGCACCAAATTGCTTATAAATTTTTATGTGAATGAAAACAAATCTCTGAGTTTAGGATAAATAGAACCTAAGCTAAGAGAATGTAAGAACTTCAATTCTTTTCACAAAATTTGCTGGCATGTCTCATTTGCAATCCTGAATGCAAGCAAGAGTGCTTTTTCTTCAAGAAATTTTAACATAATCTCAGATTTGTGATATCTTTTGAAAAAGTATGCTCAGTCCTTTTGAAATGCACACTTCAAAATGCACACTTAAAATGAGCTACACATTTTCACACTTTAATTAATGAGGGGAAATGCATGTTTGAAAGCTATGCACAGAAAATGTGTGCTTTTCCTGTTCAAAAGAGCTGACAAACACATCAAAATGAATTGGAAGTATGAAAAAATGAGCTTCAAAGTGATTTTCAGAGTATATAGGGAAGCTTGAAAATTGGCAGCACTCTCATCCCTAACTGAAGTTATGGGGAAAAAATCTCAGAATTCGGGACAAATGAGAAACTGTGAGCAACCAAAAGAGACAGATTCATCCATGCCTAATAATAATCAATCAAGATTATTATTGTTCTTGCAAGTATTATTTTCAAACTCGTCCATTTTGAAGTTTAAAAGAGGTCTATAAGGGCAAAATCCTATGTTTTCCCTACATTGTCTGACTCTGATGGCCCCTTTGCATCCCCCACCCCGATGTTTCAACTGATCCTTCACAAAGAAAAAAAGCAGCGCTGGGGGCCAGAGAGGAGAAACCCACTGAGTTGCACCAGTTCCAAACCCAGCGCCCTTCCTTCCCCTTCCTGGCCCAAAATCTAGTTGGCCAGAAATTGTCACTAGCGTGCCTTTTGACTGCACTGGATGCTGTCAGCTTAAAGTTAGTATTCTCCATGCACTTGCTTGTGATGGTCACCCCAACGCTTCCTTGCTCATAGACATTCTTCTGTCTCCCCCATCTCCTTTAGGTATAGAGCCATACCTGAGTGCTAAAACCCATGCCAAGGAATGATTTGGTCCCCGTCAGTTTTAGTTCCCGCATCTCAGGTAAAGCAGTTGCATCTATACAATGAATTACCTATGCACTGCCTTTTAGTTCATAACTGTCCCTCAGCTGGTTTACAGAATTAACAGTTATATAATAGAGCTATCTAGTTACAGCCACTATTTGCAAGCTCAGAAAAAATTGATCTCAGGAATTAGTGAAAGAGTAGAATAAAACAACCTTTAGTAATTTTCTTTAAAATTCCCAAGCATGGAGTCACCTACAATTACTGACAAAGAATCCCATTGATTGGGACCCCCACTGGAAAGATGCCATCCCTGTTGATGCCCACTCCCCAACCATATATTTCTTATGAATGGGTCAGAAAGAAGGAACTTAGTAGCTGGTCATGAACCCTGGACAGGTTTGTGTGTGAATGTAGCTGGTCCTTCACTAGCCTTGTTTAAACTTCTTTAGAACTTGAAAGTTGGGAACAGCGAATGAGTGAAATTCGAGATCAGAATACCATCTTGCCACTCATCTTGTGGCCAGTTTCCATCCACACTGTGATCACTGCTTCCTTGGCATGAAAGGTGGGATTGAACAAACTGAGCAGCATTTGAACATGACATTTGTGCAACCTTTCCCTGCACATATATTTTATAGACTTATGCAAAGTTACATAAACTCAGGCTGTTGCAGTCTTTGGGAGACATTTGCATAAATTTAGGAATTTTGCACAGATTGAACATGAGCATACATTCAGCAGTTTGTGAACATTTTTGACGGCCATGTGCTTTCCTCTGTGCTCCAAGCTTTAAACAAGTTTGCATGAGTTGCAAATGTAAAAAACAAATTTCTTCCATTTCTAGTTTAAAGCCTAAGACTGCCATGGCCAGCTGCTACGGAATTAGTCCAAAAGTTCTGAATGCTTAGCTCCCTGCTAACATTCTTACTGAGACAGTCTGCACCAGCTGAAGTTTCTGAGTCTTGACCCAGCATCCAAAAAATCCAGCTATATACAACCAGAACACGTGTCAATATGACAAGCGGCAGTACCCAAAATGGGTACTTTACCCCCTGCAGATTCTGTTCCACGAGTGAGACCCACTGTTTGCATTGTAGTGTTTCAGGAAGAACTGGAAAAGACACCCTCATTTCTGGAATGGGACAAATTGGTGGAGCTTGTATAAGAGTATGCAAATAAGCCAAACAATATTCAGGGAAGACTGTGAAAGCAAAATGTTTCATGTTTGCTAATCCATTCCTTTCAAGTTTCTCGTCTTTGGAATTTACTCTCCAGGAAAGTGTACAAGGCCATCCAGGAATAAAGTCCAAGCAGATTCTTTTTAAAAGTTGCTTTTTATGTGTCCAGCTTATCTATTGAAATCTGTATTTCAGGGAACTTCTCTGGAAATTGGTATTGACATGAAATTCAATATTGGCGAAAGAATCAAGTAAGTCTTCCAAACAGACCTGTAAGTGCTGATAAACAGGATTGGCTCTACCCTCTCTGCCTACAAAATCAAAGTTCCATCAGAGTGAACACTTTTTAATAGGTTAGTTGATCTGTTACTATTTTTCATTGTTGGGGGTGGGGACAGGAAGAATCCATTTCCTCATGCAATAGTCCGTAAAAGAAATAGGTGCTGTGTTTTGTTTTGTTGTGGTTGGATTGTTGTTCTTGTTTCAGCAGCAGCTGGAATGTCAAACTAACTATGGCACTTTAACGTCTTGGTAAGAGCTAATAGCCAAGCTCTATTACAGGATGTATTACAAAGGGAAGAATGTCTCTGTGAAACTAGAGCATCTGTCCATTATCTAAAGACTTCAAAAAACTTTCATAAAGCTTTGCCTTTGCTTTCGATGGTGTTGACCTCTGTGAGGATAGCAAACAGGGTTTTTTTCATCTCAGAATGGAGGATAGCTGTTTTGACTGCCGTTTTATAAAAGTGTGCGCTCATTGGCAAACCATATTTATTGAAAGTTAGATCAAATCATTTTGGAGGAGGAGGAGGAGGACCCAATGCTTCACTCCACTGGATGTACACTGTTTTAGCTCTCAGCAGAAATTTCTGTTTTTTCATCTGGGTGGTCTAACTTAAATACTGGTCTATTTAGGTCTATTTAGGCACATTGACGGACACATCTGTTTTCCATGGATAGATGGCCAATTTGCTCCATTGAGGATTTTTCTGCATATTTCCCCAAGCACTGAACAAACCTGAAAAAAATTGTGGTTGAAAATCAGTATTTTTCCAAGCCCATGCAATATTTTGCGAAAACCCAAAATATTGTGCAATTTTTAACATGTGCACATTTGAAAGCTGCACAAAGGTTGATGGTGAAGCTTAGACTGAGTCTTAAATCCCATGTAAATGCATTTATTTATTCAAAAAGATGATCTACCACTTTTCCATAAGAGTATGGGAAGAAATTTCCACAGATTTTACCGATTTAGCCCTGGCAAAATTCATTCCATTTTCCCTCACCGGCATCAACTCAATCTGCAATGAGTTGATCCAATATATAGATATTGGAGGGGGGTCTTTTTTTAATGGTGGCAGCAATTCATGAGAATGGCATTGAGTTATTTTCCCCTGTTTCCCATGACTGTTAATTCCATCCTCCAATTTGGCATCTCCTAAGCAAACTGGGTGGAGTCCAGGGTAGACATAGCACAGACGTGCAGGATGGAATTGAAGAGTTCTTTGATGGGTACTGGATATGACTCTGCTGAGCTGAAAGTAGTGTGTGAAATTATGAAAGTGACAGGAATACTGACAAGGGGGGAGCATAGCAAACAGGCAGACTGGTGAAATATTGCTGATAGAAAATTAAAAGAAAAATTACAGCGCACCTGCACAAATAGAAAGATTCCCCCCCCCAAAGGTGCAATCCTATCTGCACAAACTTAAAGACCCAAAAATAATATTAAAAATAGCACAGGTATAAATCATGGGGCCTGAAAACAACATAAAATTTTTAATGTGCACAAAATGGATGAACATTTTCTGGAATCAGAAAAAAGTCCCCTACAAGAGTCCTCCAGCTCTTATCAGAAAGAAAACACTGCATAATCCCACCAGACTAAAATGGAATGTAATCCCCAGTGTTACACATTCCTTCTTTTCCACAGCTCAAAGCAGCATATCCAAACAGAAGAGATATAACAATCAGTTAAAAGGGTAAAAATAAATAATGAAACAATGCAATTATGACAGCAGTCATTTATTTGCTTATTTTTATGCCACCGAATATTAAAGGCTCTTTGCAGATTGACAAAAGCTAAAAAGTCATGCAGGTTAACTAAACTTAAAAACACACACGTATGCACACTTCAAAAACAGCACCACAATAACAATTGCAATTGAATCAGCAGAGAAGCATAGCAGTGATACAGAAAAATACAATATTAAAACATGGAGGTAAAAAGTTAAACTGTTAAAAATGCTGGAAAATAAATAGGTCTTTGCCTGGCACCAAGAGAACACAAAGTAGGCACCAGACACACCTCTTTAGGGAGGTCACTGAATTATCCATGACACCCTGATTGTGTCTTCCTAGTAGAATGTCCATACCCATCAGCTGAAGCCAACAAGTCCACTGGTCAACAAAGCTGCCTTGATGTCACAATCCAAATCATCTGAAGAGAACCCACTGGGGAAGACTGGTCCACAACGACCTAGCCACTGTGGTGTAGTGGTCAGAGTGTGAGACTCATACTTGGGTGATCCAGGTTCTACTGCTCACTTGACCATAAAGCTCCCTGGGTGACCCTCAGCCTAGCCTTCATCACGAGACGGTTGTATGGATAAAATGAAGAGGAAGAAAACCTTATAAGCTACCTCAGTTCCTTGGAAGAGGAAGAACAGGGTGTAAATGGAATAATGATAGTAATAATGCTAAGAAGAATAGCCCACTATTCTAAAAACTGAATGAGGAAGACACAAACATGTTGTGTGCTATTTTGCAATGCAATGTTAGATGTCTGCCATGGATTGGACCTGCACACTGCAGTGGATTAGGATGGGGAAGTGTGTTATTAGCACAGCTGTCTGGGCAATGCTGGGGGTTGTAGTCCTTTTTGCTGCCTACACATGCACAGGATTGTGCCTGACATCCAGATGCCATCCAGACTTGCCTTAGAGTAAGCATCATTGCATATAGTGGCACTTAGTGCTGAGTGAACAGGCATTGACGTGGTGCTGCAATACAGCAATGCTAAGTTACGTTCAGAACGATCTTTTCAATACTTTTCTTTTCCCTTTATGCCTATAAATGATTACAACCCCACTTATCTGAATGAGACACTTAATTAAGGAATAAAAGAGACTGATAGAAAGGAAATTGCTTCACACATTCTTCTGTCCAAGAAGAGATAGTGAAAAAAATGCTACATGTTGTGATACTCACAAAACAGTTGAAGGACCTGTGGCTTTAGCAAAACTCAACTTTTCAGCCTCGTTGGCATATCTGTGAACCAGTCAGTCAATAAAAAGAAAGAAAGTCAATGAGATGACCCAGAAAAGAACAGAAGATAGTTAGCCTTCTAACATTGTTTCTGTATAGCCTGAAATGTGTGATCCAGCACAATCTTGAAAGCTAAGCAGGGTCAGGCCTGGCTGGAATCTAGATGGGAGACTTGAATTCTGCACACAGCAGGTGGCTGGACCCAATGGCCTTCCAAGACCCTTCCAACTGCATGATTCCATGGTTTTATAATTATTTCCCTCCAATGTTGGCAAGTCTCCTTTGTCAAAGTACTGACACGCTCTCTGTTTTAGCATGCCAAGTCATTTGAGGAGAACATCAAGATGGAATCCAGTGTTAAAAATCTAATTCAAATTGATACCCAGCTATGGCTTCCTTTATGGCAGCCTTCTGAACCTGGTGGCCTTCAGAGGCATTTGGACCACAGCTCCCAGCATTCCTATCCAGCATGGCCATTGACTAGGAATTCTAGGTGTTGCAGTCCAGAAGTGCCTGGAAGGCACAAGGTTGGGGAAGGCTGCTTTATGGAGTCCATCCATCTCGTAGTTGGTCTTCCCCTTCTGCTTTCAACTTCCCCTTGCATTATTGTCTTGTTAAAGGCATAGACCTCATAAAAAGCTCATTTTGCAGGAATCAAGCTCATCCAATTTGAATGACACAGGCTGGGAGTTGATCACAACCAGAATCCCGAGCTGAATTCAGCTTACGGTCCTTTTAACATTTAATATCAGCACGTAATGCACTGTCTTCAGGTTTGGTATTGGGACCTCAGAAGTAGGGATGTAGGAGGGATCCATTGGAAGGTGCAAATCTGTCAGATTCCCTGGCCTTGGCTCTCTGCACTCCAGTCTGCTTGGTTGCTCAAGCAGCATCCTTCTCCCGTGCCATGTGCAGGAGCCTTTGTTTGTGCTGCTGTAGCTGCTGCAGATGTGTAATCACTTTTTACATTCACTTTTTTTACTCACTTCTTGATAAGAAATTCCAAAAACTTGCAAACTCATTTGCGAAATATGCACATTTTAAATGTCCACATTTTTCTCTAAGTTATGCCTTTTCACAGTCAAAGATGCAGAGAATTTTGTGAAGTGTGGACTTTTGAACCCGAATGTAAGTTCAGAACACTGAGAAAAATTCCTGAGAATCCCATTCCTTCTTCCATTTCCATTAGGGGTTGTGAACAAGATCATGTTCATATGATTTGCAGACAGACATGAAATTACTGTACATCCACACCCCCAAGAAACCAAACAGGTAATTAATCCTAGTGCTTAGCTCCTAAACACCTGTGTTTTCACCCTTGCAAATTCAACCATGTTTGCTGTGCTGCATGAACCTGAAAGGGCAAAGCAGTCCTCGCCCTGCCAGGAAAAGCTGTACTTACTGAATCTGGATGCTGCATATGCGTCAAAGTTTCTTCAGTTTATTTTTAATGCAGTTTACCCACACTTCTTCATAAATGGGTCGGGAAGAACTTGAGAGATAAAAATGACAAATGTAGGAGTCTGTGAAACTGACAGATTCGTCCATTCCCAGTTTTGAGTAGAAAACATGTAAAAGATCGCCCTGTTCCAGTGAAAGGACATGGCCAGTTGTCAGGTGCTATGAAGCACGGAACAAAGATAGATAACTTCTTGATGCTCCAGGAAGAGCACAAAGATCCCTTACGAGCCCCTCCCTGCTGGAAAAGCAGTTGATTTTCTGAATATGCTCTCCAAGAATGCTCCTTTCTGGGAGACTTTAATGCAGTCTGACTTACTGATCTCCTAGTGACTTCTCCTGCCTCACTGCATCCCACCCCCTGCGGCATAGCTAAACAGGAGGAACTGTGATGAGGAAGCCAATACTGTGCGATGCACATTATATTCTTCTTGTTATTTCAGCAGTAAAAGAGCAGAGACAAGAACATGCTGCATTAACTGAATTCAGAAGGAAAGAGTTTCGGGAAACCTTCTGCCCCTTCAAATGCTTATTATTAGCGGGATGCTTTTCCATGGATGTCTCCCCAGTGACTCATTTCAACTCCATTAAAAGTGAGGGGAAAGTACAACAACACAAAGTAGGATATCAACATTACTCAAATGGGAAAGGACAGGCACTGCAACAGTTACCCTCCCCCTCTTGTAGGGGTTTATGTGAAATGAGTCTCAGTTCTTTTTTCATCAGCATTTCCCCAGCTCACACTTTCGGATCTGAACACTGATTTGGATACAATCTGCAGTTGGACTCTATGCATTCCTGTACTTGTATTGCCATTCAGTAATGCATTTGACCCCACATGAATATTTGAACAATGAAGTTTACAATGCATGCACAAATACGTTTGATCAATGTTGAGGAACGTAATGATGATAACGACAGTAATGATGATGATGATTTAGATGTATGTAGTTTTCATCATATAAGGAAAGGTTTTCCCCCTGTAGTCTGTGATTGAGGCACACATTAGGGAAGAAAACCACACAAAATAGAAGTGTGATGCAATATATTCGATCCATACTTCCACCACAGGTTGTATCTAAGCAGAGTAGCACCTGGAAACATATGGGGCAGCTAGATTTGCACAATCAGCATAGTTCTGCTTTTTCCCACAAAACAGCACCTAGCAAAAATGTGGGTTAGAGAGATTTGTCCACAAATGGCAATTATTTCACACAAATTAAGAGATGCAAAACACATGGCTTGGCTGTTTTCAAGGAGCTATTTTGTGCAAAAAGGGCAGTTTGGGGACAATGCAGACCTCAGGCAACACGTGCCTTGGCTATTTTCAAAGGGCTGCTTTGTGCAAAAAGAAAGAGTTTTGTAGCTACATGTACACATTGGTAAGTCGCATTAAAACTATGTGCCTGTTTTTCTAGTGCCTGTTTTCATTCATTCATTGGCAGGTTTAATATAAATGTATGAATAAATAAGCACGCGAGTGGTGGTCTCCCTTGCAGACAGACGTTCACAAGCTGGCTTGAGCGGTGCTGCAGCAAGTGAGCCCCATCATGCAGGCAATGAACCAGGATCTGGGGACTGACCTGAGGAAATCCAACCTATTTCCATTCCCCAAATGGATTCCTTGGCCATTCCTACAGTGCATCCTCTGAACAGGTCCCTAACATAAAATAAAAATGAATCGATCAATGACTCAGAGTAATTCTTATTGAACTAAGGATGCTATTAACAAACTAAGCAAATATAACAGTTGGCAGGATCTGTATTTGCTAGCAATATATCAAGAAACCAGAAAGGCAATAGCACATAATATGCATAAAGCAAGAAGAAACAACTCTCTGACAATAAAGAATGCAGAATTGTTTATGATATTATAACGTCAGTTTTTGGTCTATGCATCCTGTAAAAGATGCAAAGGTTCTGTTTAATCCAGTCTTGTGTGTTTTGTGGATTGTCATGCATCCGACTGGTCCCTTACTGATGCCATTGATTCCCCACCACCAACGCCTTAAGAAAGTACCCAAAACAGTGCTGTGTTCAGCAGAAGGTTGAACTCAGTGGCCTTACAGCCCCTTTCTACTATTCTATGATTGTCTTTGCATGTTTTGCTGAGGAGTGATATAATCAAACCACTATGAACATTATTTTATTGCAATTTTTAGCTGGTAATGTTCAATGATTTTATGAGGGATGTTGATATTATGTACAACACAAAATTTTATGTTTGCAAGGAACTGTTCCCTTATTTGTACGATGTTCCTTACTATCCTTTGCTTATTTCTCAGTTTAGGAGAACCAGGATTAATAGCTATAATAACACTTCTCGAATGCAAAATAGTTTTGATGAGTTCAAAAACAAGCATGAAGATGTGCTTTAGTTGGAAAATGATGCATTGTCAAAGATGCTTTTCTGTTGATTCTTACTATAACTAGATTCTCAAGTGCTGGGAATCACTGCAGTTCCATGGATTTCAACCCGCTTTGCTGTTCACAGCAGCTGAACATCTGGTTCAATTCATTTAATTGGATTAGAACAAGAATTTAAAAGTGCATCCCGAACAAATCCAACAAGGCCACTAAGTGAGGCCTTATTTACAAGCTACATCAAGTTGCATGGCTGCTGGTCTCTTGAGCCCACCTCATTAATTGAAATGCCTTCCTTGGTATAGAAATGGGGTCCATTTCTCTCAAACCACAGCATTCCCCCATAGACTCAAAATGTGCATTAACAGATGAGGAAAAGTGTTATAATGTGGCACAGAAATGTCAAGGTTAATGAGTAAGATTTCTCAGGCTGCTGCAGAGAACCAAATGGCCTTGGGTTCAGGAGCAGAACTTATAGGACAGGGAGGGTATAAGGAGGAAGTATGTGATTTCATTTCCTAGTGAGCTGGCATCAAGCACAATTAAGTCTTGTCTAGCATTCCGACCATTTGGCCCGCAGACAGTGTGAACCTCCCTGAGGGTGGAGTTAAGCCTTTTGGGAAAGAAGGGAGAAGGCAGTCTTCAGATTGGAATCAGCTTTTGAACTGAACTAGCTGCTCCCACATACTGGAAGGGATATGACTTTGATTGAGAGCAACCTTCTTTTGAGGCACCCTAGATTGCAAGACTCTGTTATCTGTCTAGTTCAAATAAAGGGATCTATTTAAAAAGCTTTCTGTTTAGAGCTACTGGAAAGGCAAAAGAAGAAATATGTGCTCAGGATGTTTGGGAAGAAGCAACCCATCCTATTATTTATTTATTTTATTTGCATCTCATCTTTCTCACCAAAAAGGACACTCAGGGTTGTTTACTGAACCAATTAAAAACGGATTAAGATAGTTTAGAGAATGCCAACAGTTTCCATGTTTAGTAGAAAGTAGCAGGCCTTTTTCTGCATAAAGACTTTTGTATTAGGCATGTATGAGAATCTTGGCTTTTGCTTGCCAAAAAACGTAAACAGATACTATCCAAAGCCCTGAAAATGATCACAAGCACAAGTGCATCCCTGCTGAAATTCATAAATTTCCAGACATGTACTTGCGTTCAGGTTGTACAACTTTCCTCACTGGATTTCTTTGTAGACCAAATCACCCCACTTATATGGGGCTGATCTGGTCTATGGAGGAAAGCTGTGCAAATGGTAACATTTCTGCAAAGGTGTCATGACAGCTTGCTCTGTGCAATTTTTCTTTTTGTTCAGAGTAAGCAACAGTTTCAACGCTGAAGAGGAACTGGGCACAAGACATGGAGCAAGGTGACGTTCCGAGAATCCTGGCCAACTCAGAAGAGTGGTGTGTTCATGCATCGCTATATCACCCCCGTCAGTTGCACAGGGTCATTTTCTCAAAGTCGCTACACATGCCTCAGCCGTCCTGAGTGGAAAAATGTGAGCAATGCTCTCAAAGTGAAAGCTGATCATCTTCTTTCCAATCCACTTATGGTTAAAGACAACGAGCTGCACTGTGTGTAATATTAGCATATTAGTTATTGTAGCATATGGAAGATTTCTTTTTGCCACTCTGCTTCTGCCTAAGCATCAATTTCCTGTTAAAACAGTCTTTGCTGGAAATGCAGGCACTGAGCTCCTGCACACAATCTTAATTTATTCTAAAAAGAGGATTCTTCTCTGAGTTCTTTTTCTATAATTAAAATCCTGGGATGGTGAGGTTCAACTTCACCTGTCTCAGCATATCCTTGGGTTTCTCCCTTTGTTAGCAGGATTCAAAGAATGGTTGTGGGAAAGGAATTGTGTCTATTGAGCTGGCCTTATATTTGACTTGTAGAGTGATACTGTGACCCAGGTATGAGGTTGAAAAATTGCTATGACCCCTCCACACACACACACACACACACACACACACCTCACAACCAGTGTGGGCAGAACTCAGCATGGTTTCCAAATCTCCCTCAAAGACCTCCCCAATCACTTGTGGATGCCATCAGACCATGACTAGCTCTGATTTTTCTAGACAGAGTCACAGCTGACCAGTCATCCTGGCAGCTGATGTCTCCCCAGCATTTCTCCATGGAGAGTGTTGAGCTGAGTCAAGGAGTGCTGCTGGGGTTGAGTCCTTGGTGGGATGTGGGCACCCCACAAAGGACCTTCAGAGTCAGACCCAAAGTTCCTGCAGACTAGCAACTTTCTGAATCCAAGGCAATGGGCATAGGGGTTACAAAGGGCCACGTGTAGCCCTTAGACTTTGCAAATGGATTGTTCTGCCCAGCTTTTCTCCTTGGATCTATAGCAAATGCATTCAGATGATCTAGTTGCTTTACACGTGGTTGACTCTCAGCATGTAGGCAGAGAAACAGACAAGCAGAGAGAGGGGGGTACTTCTGCTATTGTGAAATTACATGCTCTGTTTTGGATCTGAAAAATTGCCCTGGGCTGGAATGACATGCAGCATCTAAATAGGGGAAATTGCATTCTAGTTGAAATAGAACAGAACAGGACAGAAATTAAGAAGGATTGGAGATGTCCTATAAGGCCATCTAGTCCAACCCTTCATTCTGCTTCCACATGCCCTCTCCCCACCAATCTGGCTGCAGGCACACACCTTTCCAGCTTAGCAAAGGTAACTTGACATGCCAGCTTGATGGACAGCTATGAAGGCAGGTGTAAGATTCCAGAAGTTTTTAGCAAGGGGATTTCATGTTCTCATGAACCACAGACTGATTCACAGGTCTTTGTCCTCAGCAGAGGGTTCATGTCCTGCATCTCATTGCATCACCGTCCCACTGCAGCCTCCCTGGCTTCCCACTGTCTGCAGCCTCCCTGGCTTCAGCTTCCCACAGTTCAGCCAGAGTCCATGGGAAGAGGTTCTGATGTGCCTTTACTCCATGGAGCTTCTCCAGGAAATACAGGCAGCCAGGAAGAAGGAAACATGTGCACAGCACCGTTGGCCACTTCAAAAGAATACGCTCCAACACACCACCAATCAAATTGCAAAATTCTCTGCTTAGAATTAGGCATAAACAGGGTGGGAAACTCTTTTGTGGAGGAAGAAAACCCTCAGGGAATTGGGAGGGGGACTTTGGCAGAACTCTAGAACAAATCAGTAGCCAGTGCAAGAACTGGGGGCTGTATCCAATTTGTTGGATCCACAGAGGTGGCTGGTAACTCCTGTATCTTCGTGTATTGCAGCATTCTTCTTGAGAGTTATAGGGCCTATCCACCACGCTGAACACGTCCCCACAATAGGTTCTGCATTATGGTGCCCCATGGATAGCTCTCGTAATGCTCAAAATAAAACCTGCAATGGACAAGGAGCCCCAGTGATACAAGAGAGGTATCAACCTCTCGATCATATTCAACGTCAATCTAAGTCCCATTCATTTCAGTAAAAAAATGAGTGGGATGGTGTGACTTGATGTCCTGCAACAGCAAGAGGTTGAACCCAATGGCTTTCATGGCCCCTTCCAACTCTACCATTCTATCATTCTATGATCTACTCTACTCTAGGACTAACTTTGGATACAAGGTGTGATTTTCCAAATGCCTAGCTCTCAGAAGCATTCCAGGTGCTAAATTCTTTTAGCTGACATTTCTGAATGATCTTTTAAATGTACTTCCCTCTGAAAACTATGCTTGCTTGCCTTCTGTGAAACCGGTTTTCCTTCTGTGAAATATTGCTTGGTTTTACATTGAGACTCTGGCGGACTTGCTGCAGAGGTTATACTTCAAGTGAAGTAAATATGAGGGAGAGGTGGAAAGGTCCTTAAAAATAATTCTTTTCTTTGTAACTGTAGTATCCCTACCATGCAACAAGTCAGTTCAAGACAGACATATTGTAGGCACACTTGCTCGGTGCTGGCAAGGGGAGAAATGTTACTTGGTTTGCCACATTCTTGCACTTACAATGAAAGCCACACAGGCTGCAATTGCCTATTTCATTATGCAGCAAGGAAAAAAATACCGGATTTGGATTAGGTAGCAATTCCCACCCTCCCACCTTCTCCCCAACAAAATGATGCACACATCATAACATTTATTGCGACAGCAAGCTCTCCTGTCAGGAAAGTATTGTTGGAAGATGGCCTCTCCAGCATGGCTCCATGTTCGGAGGAGAGAGGTCCAAGATCTTTATGTTTTTATTTACCAGTTTCCCACCTTTCCTTTCACAGAAGCTATTCCCATGGAAGCTGGCAGCGAGAATCAAAACTACCCATTTAAAATATTTACAGCAGTACAAGCTCTTGGGGCTCAGGACCCCAGCACCAGATGGAGCACATCCTCCTTTGTGTACCTAGCTAGATCATCTTTGGAAGGCCTTCTTCATTTGCTCCTTTGCTCTCTCAGTTGGTTACCCAAAGGGTGTCTCTCTCTGGGGTGGCCCTTCTCTTGCTCTGGAATATTCTTCCTCGGAAAGCTCACCTGGTGCCTACAGGACTGCCTTTTAATGGAAACCAAGATTTCTTTTCTATCAAGCTTTTTAGCTCTCCATTTTAGCCCCTGTGGTTTGGTTTGAACTCCTGTTCTTCTCTGCTGGAATTAATAATAATTAATTATTATTATTATTGTAACATGGTGTCATGCAGTTGCGGAACCTTTTATGTAGGCTGATTTTCCATTGTTTGTGGATTTTATTGTGTTTTACACTGTACAATCCTAAGAGAGAGCATGTCCACAGCATTACAGAAACTGAATTAACGCTGGGGTAAGGAAAGTAACGGTACTTCCTCTTCTTTCATGAGGCGGAGTGGTCACTGGGGGATAAAACAAGCCTTCAGCCAGGAGTTAGCTGCTGGCACAATAAGAAAGGGAGCTGGCGGGGTTTCCAAGGGCAAGTTCACTTTCCCTGATTCTGCTCTCACTCATTCAAGCCAGGAGGCCACTGAGCACCCCTGCTTCAAATTCATGTCCCCCACCATGAGCAGAACTCAGGGAAAACTGGGAAATGGATGCAAGTCTGTTATGAGCATCAACCCTACAGTGGTTTCTGTGCACATGCGGCTGCAAAATTCCCTATCTCTGTGCAACTTCTGCTCCGCTACCTGAACCTCTTTTCCCGTTTCCCAATTTCCTATTCTTCTTTTTCTAGGCTCCTGTTGATTTCCTCCCAACCCCTTCCTTATGTGTCTCATCATCAGTCATTCCTCTTCTCTACCACTGCTTCCCACCTCCTACAACGCACATCTGGGCTTCCTGGCCCTCTCACATCCTGGTCAGCACTTTTCCGACACAACTATGTTTTGACCAATCTCTGCCGGGCGTTCACA
Organism: Varanus komodoensis; assembly: GCF_004798865.1. Classification (NCBI taxonomy): domain Eukaryota; kingdom Metazoa; phylum Chordata; class Lepidosauria; order Squamata; family Varanidae; genus Varanus; species Varanus komodoensis. The sequence continues at coordinate 57,573,679 of NW_025335941.1, read as the reverse complement.
GGGACAACCCTGTAACCCTTTAGCATGACATGGGGAGCTCAGAAGGCGAAACATTTGAAATCTTTGTATCTTTGGTGAATTTGTTAGGGAGTAGATCTGGGAAAGAGATGCGGACGGGACAAATCAGGGTGATGGCCAGTGCAGGTAATGAATGATCTTCTCGCTGGCCTCCAGAGATCTCACAGTGCAAGGAACGTTTGATGTGCCTGAGTGTGTTCTAAATAAACCGTTCCAACTTTTTATGCAAGAATATTATAGAATGTCTCAGCAGGTCATTCTAGTCTTTACTCATAAAACAATCTTACATGCTTGTAGCTGCAGACTGGTATTATTTATGGAAATTTTATGAACACCATCTTCTGGAATGCCGGGCATGTGTGGACGTTCCCAGTCATGTATTATTAAGGAATGTAAATTATTTACATGATTTCTTTTCAGTGTACATTGGTGCGACGTTCACCAAGTGCCAGGAGGAAAGCTCCAGAGTTCATTTCACAAGATATTTCTTTTCCAATTGGGCTGCATTTTGACGTGAAGAAAATAACTGTTCCCCATTCGCAATTACATATATGTGTGTGGAATATTTATAACAACATTTTCAGAAGATCACATAGGCATAGGAACACAAGGAGTGGCTTTATGCTGTATTAAACCATTGGTCCATAGGGCCTGATACTGCCAACACTGACTGGCAGCAGTGATCCAGGGTTTCAGGTAGGATCCCTTCCTAACCCTATCCAAATAAGGAAGGAATTGAACTGGGATCATCTAAATGCGGTGTGTGTCCTCTTCCCTTTCCCCATTATAATAATTATGCCATTCACCCTCTTCCTTTCCCAACCAATTGTAAATGTTACTGGAAAAAAACAAACTGCGCACTTTGCAATTTGCAACTGTTTTCCACGAGCTGAGGACAGAAGATGCCTGAAATCAGCTTTGTTGAACCTGGGTCTAAACTGTACAGGTTACCAGCCATCCTGTGGGAGGTTTGTCTAGAGTGACTCAAAGGCTGGTTCATCTCTTCACAGGGTGGTCTGGCCAAATGCCACACCTTGAAGAGCAGGAGGAAGGCTGTACAGAGCAAAAGCCACATTCCCAGGCTTTGTTTGAACTTGCTGACACAGACTTCATATGATGCCCACCCGGCCCAATCTCTGTTCAAAAATATACAAAAGTAGAGCAACCAAACAGAGGAGAGAGCACACAATGAACCAGCATAGGGGCTTTTGAGTGGTAGGCCACCCAGAAGAGAGGCTACAATTGCATTTTGCACCAAGTGAAGCTGAAATGCTAGACGTTTCTTGCTAACCAGAAAAGTAGAGTGAGGGGTTTCCTTGCAAATTTGGTTTGGTTTCGGAGCTTTCCGTTTTAACTCAGCAAATGTCCAAATTACTACCAAAAGGAATACAGTACCAGTCAATGACAGCAGATTATCGCCAGAAGATACAGGAGAGAGAGAAAGGACAATGAGACTGCTTATGGAGAGAAATGCTGAAACAGAGGTTCTCTCTTTGTCTTCTACTCTAAAGCACGCAAGAGGCTAACAAGCCTGTCAGCCGAGTGCAGCTCAAGGCGTCTGCCTTTGGAGCCTGCCAAATGCTTCCTATAGAGCAAGAGCTGTTAATTTAGCATGACTCTGTGAGTAAACCCTACAATGAGTGGACTAGTAGCATCTCTTCTGCCAAGAAAACTCCCTCCACTTGTTTGCAGATCTCCCCAGAGCCTATAATAACAAAACTCCTGGATGCTGTCCGACTCATCCAATGATTGATTTGGAATGGCTTCTCACGCAGCACAGACTTTCTAACAAAGCATTCATAAAGTGGACTCCTTAAAGGGCGCAATATCGCTCTTCCTTATTCATAACACACTGACCACCAAGCCTGCAGGGATGGAAGGAGAGAAGTGCTTAATATTATTTTTTTACAATTCCTTTAAGTCCATGTCATTTAAAAGATGATAGTGAAATTATAATTTGCTCTCTGTTTCTTCCACACATTTGTTCATTTTCTTCTTAAGGTTGGTTTTTTTCTCATCCACTTAGATTTTTAGGGGGTATGAGAAGGTGGGGCTTGCATCCACACAGGGGAGACAAGGGAAGAATGTGAGGGACACGGAGAAGAAAGTAAAAATGTGAAGAATAGATGCTGAGGTCCATGTTTTACCTACCCATGTGTGGCTGTGAAAGGTGAAGGACTGGATTCAGAGTTCATCTCACTGGGAATGATCTCAAGGCTAACTTCAGGTCTGTTGATTTCAGTGGATCTGCTTCAAGTTTAACTCAATCTGGATCTAGCCTGAGGAGTCTACCAGAAAAAAGCAGACCACCGTCAATGAACACTGGGATTCAAAACCAGGCTTTGAAGAAGAAAACCACTAAAAGCTCTGGGCCTGTATGAATAAATGTCAAGAGCCAGGGAGGTGAAGTGACTAGAAAGTTGGGCTGGGACTGATTATTTATGAATTGCATTTCTATACTGCCCCACAGCCAAAGCTTTCTGGGCAGACTGGGGTGATCTGGGTCCTAGAGTCCACTTGGCCGCTGTGTTTCCTGGAGACTTCAGGCCAGTCCCTGACTTTCAGCATACCCTACCTCTCAGGGTTATTGTGAGGATGAATGTGAGAAGAGGAGGAAGAAAATGTAAACCTCAGTAGGTTCATTGCAGAAAAAAGGCAATATTATAAATGTGACTATGTTGGTTTCACAGCCAAGAAATTAAAAGACGCTTGCTCCTGGGGAGGAAAGCTATGGCAAATCTAGACAGCACACTAAAAAGTAGAGACATCACGCTGCCAACAAAAGTGCGTATAGTCAAGGCCATGGTTTTCCCAGTTGCAATGTATGGCTGTGAAAGCTGGACCACAAGGAAGGCTGAGTGCCGAAGAACTGAGGCCTTTGAATTGTGGTGCTGGAGGAGACTCCAGCGAGTCCCTTGGACCACAAGGCGATTAAACCAGTCAGTCCGAGAGGAGATCAACCCTGACTGCTCTTTAGAAGGCCAGATCCTGAAGATGAAACTCAAATACTTTGGCCACCTAATGAGAAGG
>NW_025335941.1:57549718-57570531 GCF_004798865.1 Varanus komodoensis | reverse complement strand
ATGAGAAGGAAGGACTCCCTGGAGAAGAGCCTAATGCTGGGAACAATAGATGGGAAAAGAAGAAGGGGACGGCAGAGGATGAGGTGGCTGGATGGAGTCACTGGGGCAGTCTGCATGAGTCAGGAGGACTCTGGGCGATGGTGGAGGACAGGAAGGCCTGAAGGAATGTTGTCCATGGGGTCATGATGGGTCGGACACAACTTCGCGACTAACAACAACAACAAGTTGGTTTCCCCTCTTTTTTAAAATCTTGAGTTCTTTGCCTCCCATTCATGAAGACATTTCTGAAATTTCCAAGTCAAATTAACTCACATAAATGCACCAAAAAACGCTTGCCTTCCCCTACCCTTGACAAGGGCAAGAGCTCATCTTTCTGGTTCTGCCACTTCTCTGCCAAAAGCAATGTCAGTCCTGCAGAATGACGATTCCTACTGAATCATCCTTGAGACTTTTTAGACACTGCCTTTTTGTTACTGAGGACTTCCTGTGGCCTTTTCAGAGGAGTCTGACACAGACAGAGAGCAAGCCAAGGTTTTCCCATCGTATGATCTCTGTGCTAGGAAAAGTTTCACCTGCTACAGTTCTGTTGGCAATTGGTTGATTTTAATAGGCCTCCATGTTTTGCAGAGCTTGGAAGTTGGTGGTGAAACAAAAAGGTAGGTGCTAAAGCAAGAGCAAGCAATCTTTGGCCTTCCAGATACCTTGGTTTATGGCTCCCATCAACCCCAGTCAACTTAGCCAATCATAAGGTATGATAGGAGTTGTAAGCCAAAACAACTGGAGGCCTCACATTGTCCACCTCTCTTCTGAACGTACCCTGGTTTCAAGTTTTATCCTTGTATCTGTTTTTTCAATAGGCAGCATCTGGATTTGGGCAAAGGCCTGTGAATATTCTGGGATGGATCAAGCAATGAAAAATGGACTCTATAACTGGAATATGTGCACGTACTGATGTGTGCATAGGCTGTGTATGTAGAGATATGTATGTACAGATGTGACACATCTGGCTTGTACATCTTGCATCCTACTGAGTTGTCCACCCCACATGGGTTAAGACTAGGGCTGAAATGAATGTCCCCAGAATCTGGCCCGCTTCTGTTCATTTGACTTCTTTTCATGTTTGGGCTTTGATTAGGAAGTGAGCTGAAGCACAAGGAAATCCACAAACACTGGATTTGTGCAACCAGAAACCTTTTTCCACAGTATGTGAAGCACAAGCAAAGGCCACAAGTCACAAGCACAGAAAGGGGATGCCACTTGTCTGGTGTTTGTGTGGCTCACTTCCTGGCAGCCATGTGAATGGCTAACTTGGGTTCAGGGCTGCAAGAGAGAGGGCTGGAGTCTAATGTCAATCCTATTCCAGAACATCCCTATTTATGATCTGCCAAGTGTTCGTGCACCATCCTATATAGAAGGTTTCAGACACACTAAAAATTGACTATATCAATTGCCCGTGAGATGTCATAGATGGCTGATGGAACATATTTCACCCATATGGCTAATGGGTGGACTCCAAGTTGCCCTCAAATACCATTTTAGGTTTAATTCAAGCCAATCTAGATTGCTATTCATTTCAGTCTTGCTTAGATTTGAATGACATTTGGTATCCTGTTTTGTTCTCTTTCTACCCCATGCACATGCGTGCACACGTATACACACACCCAGACTGTATGCAAACCGTGCACATATTATAGCTGAAGACCAGAAGAAAGGAGCTCCTTCTGGAGAAGGGAGCCCAACATCTAACTGTGTTCAATGGTCCCTTTCTCTCATGCATAAGGAATCAGAGAAAATCTTGCCTGCTGCAAGTAACTATCATTGCCATCTGCTTCTTAAATGTGCAGCATTCCGTGCATTTGTTTCTCAGTTCTTGCAAAGTTGTTCTAGTGAGCACCCATGCCTTGCCTGCTTTCCTCCTGTGGAATAGTTGCTCTTACTTAAAATACCAGGATCCCTCTTCTTGCATGCTTCCAGAGCGTGTCTTTCTAAAACTTTGCAGCCAGTGAGCTGAAAATAAAATACTAATTGGAGGTTCCGATTTGATTCAGCAAGCATTAAGGACTCTGGCCTAGTTCTCAGTGATGTGGTAAACCTCCATCTGGCTTGTACCATCATGTGGTGCACTGTTCTCCCATGAGGGCCTAGCACCTAGGCATAGCCCACAAGGATGCCAGGCATGTGGAGGGTTGTGCACCACAGTGCAACGCCAAACGTGTCCTTTGAGAGTTACTGTCAGTGACCGGAAATCCCCATGGACGCTTTCTGGGAAGGGAGCAAGGCTGGCCAGACTTCCCAGCAGCTTCCTGGTTCTACAACTCCAGGATGTCTTTCCTTAGGAAAGAGGTAGCAAGCAGCAGAACGATTCAGTCAGAACCAGCCCTTGCATGAAACAGAAACATAGAAACAGAGTGAGTCAGAAGGGGTCTCCTGAGCCATCTAGTCTGACCCCTGGCTCCAGATGGTTCCTCTCACGACATGCCCACCATGTGCATGTCCAGCCTGTCCTTGAACACCTTCACCGATGGGGCTTCAACCACCTTCTGTGGAAGCCCATTCCATACCCTCGGGGTCCTAACCATCAGGAAGTACTTCCTGGCATCCAAAAGGAACCTTGGCTCCCTGAGCTTGACTCCATTGGGATGTGTCCAGCCCTCCACTGCAGGGGAAAAAAGGTCATGACCCACATCTGCGTGGCACCCCCTCACATACCTGTATGTTGCTAACAGATCCCCTCTGAGTCTCCCCCTCTCAAGGCTGAAAAGACCCAGCTCCCTCAGTCTCTCTTCATATGGCTTACCCTGCAAACCAGCCACCATCCTAGTGGCCCCTCCCTGCAGTAATTTCAACCTTACTATATCCATCTGGTAATGAGGGGCCCAGAAGTGAACGTAATATTCCAGCTACAGGCGCACTTGAGTCGTATAGAGTGGCAGTAATACCTCTCTTGACCTGGAAGCCATGCCTCTTGCTATGCATCCACGGGTGGCATTCACCATCTTGGCTACCACATCACACTCCTGGCTCATGTTTAGCCTGCAGTCGACCAGCACCCCAAGATCCTTTTCAGAAGTGCTGCTGTACAGCCACTTGTCCCCTGATCTGTACTTATGACACCCATTCCTACAAGACCTTCCACTTATCTGCGTTGAACACCATCCTGTCGTCCCCAGCCCACTTCCATAGTACTTCCTTTGGATCTGAAGTATCTGCTCCTCAGTTGTAGAGGAGCAGGTAAACAGTGAGGCAAGCAACAGATGCGGTCCTCTGATCTCGTTCTGTTGGAGGACAGAGTTGAGTGTTTCAGGCAGCCTGCTCTTCAGCCTTTTAGCATTCCTTGGGGGATTCTATCCCCTTTTTAGTGTTGCTGTATGGGTCTACTGTCTGACTGGTCTGCTTCTGCAGGTGGAATGGAGACATCATCTCCTCCTTCACCTTAGGCATCAAAATGCCCTGGGGCAGCCCTAGTTTTGGTGAAGACTGAACCCGGGCAGAAACCACAGTGTCAGTGCTGAACTAGATGCCACTGGCAATGGGAAGCTCTTTGTGAAGTAGGGAATACCATGTTTTGGTGCTGAAGTAGGAAAATAAGACTGACAATGACATTTACCAAGGGAATCTACTGCTGCAGGGAGGGGAAATAGGAGAATTACAAATACAATAAAATATGAAAAACAGCAAAAGTTCTGTTATGCTTATCCAGACCCTATTTGCATAAAAGACCCAGGTGCTCATTTGTGCAAATGAAAGTACGAATATGCAGATCTCAGTTCTCAATGAGCACAGCTACTCTGCACACATTTCCAACAACTACACCCCCATGAAAGAAAATCCAGCAGGATCTGTTTCCAACTGCTGGACTGAAAATTGTGCAGAATGGATTTCCCAGTGCCTCACCATTCAGAGTCTATTTTCCCAGAGAAGCTCTTGTTGTGTGCTCCAGTATCCCCAGAATCTGGCTATACAAATGAATGGATAAAGTTATGAAAACAGGGACAGGGTCCGTTTTCATTGGCACTCTTTCATTTTGTGGAACAAGGAAGGAATTCGCAATCTGGAGTGCAGAGAAATCCTACACTTTTTAGTCATTTTCTCCATTTTGGTCTTCTGCAGATGTTCAGGACTACAACTCCCAGCATTCTGAGCCATTGAGCATGCCATCTGGGGCTGATGAAAGTCATTGCTCAAACATCTGGAGGACAGCTGATTGGGGAAGACTGCTTTTTAACAGATGTTAGGTCATCTCTTCTCTAGAATATGTAAACCACCTGGCCATCATAAGCACAAACATTTTGATCACAGAAGTCCTGCATGTGAACCAAACCACACAGCGAGAAATAGTGCAGAGCTCTGTACACATTATAGGCATGGAGATCTGAATGCAGCATGCAAATTGGGAATCCTGATAACACAGCATTTTGGTGAATTCTAAGTGTAGCAAGGTTTATTTTATTTATATTGTGATTTATATCCTGCCTTTTTCCTACAAAGGACTCAAGGCAGCTTACATCATCTCTCCTCCTCCATCTTATCCCCACAACAACCACCCTGTGAGATAGCCTGGGCTGAGAGCCTGTGACTGGCCCAAAGTCACCCAGTTGGCTCCATGGCTGAGCGGGGACTAGAACCCAGATCCTCTGAGTCCCAGCCCCATGCTCTTAATCACTATGCCACACTGGCTCTCTGAAGAGACAGGTCAACCTTTAAGAGAATACTGGGGGTCAAAGCCAGCACATGTGACACAGACTTTCCATAGCTTGTCTCTTCCTGCATATGTCTGAATACCCCAAAGCGTATTCCCAAACCAGCATCCCAGGTTCTTGTGTCTGAATAGCATGTCTCCACTTACAAAGAGAAAGTTCCTGCAAAAAAAAGCTGTTTGGAACGCACAACAGGAGGAACTATTACCTAGAAAACCTGGTATTCTACCTGCAAGGAATTTCTAGAAGAGCAGCAACTAGACCTCCAAATCTGGCTAGAAATAAAAACCATAGCAGAAACTTGAAGCTTAAAAAAAGTGAGCAAGCTTTAGCCATGAGCCATACCATTTCACCCCAGGTTCATCCCACCCCCCTTTGGGGACCAGACATGCCAAGTCCATTAATATATGGCCTGGATAAACTGTGGATAAAATGTGAGATTCAAAGTGCATAAAAAGCTGCACATCTGACTTATTCAAAACACCTGTCTATGCACTTAAACGAATAAAGGCTAAGGGAGAGAGACCAGGAGGTACATAAAAAGTGTGGCTTCCCATTACATCACCACCTGATGTTTTACTTTCTAGGTAAAAGGATATTACAATTCACTTAATAAAACATCTGTAGTATCAAACTGAAGTAGCAAAAAGGCAGTCAGCTGTTGGGAATGTGCCTTTGCTTTCTGGATCAGAAGAAAGGAATTATCTCGTTTGGTGTTTTCTAGCAGCCTACGAGCCGGTGCAATGTCCCAGTGGACAAAAACATCTTCCTCTTTGGGATGTGTAGCTCTGACTTAAGCCAGGCAAAGAATTATGACTTCAACTCCCTCCCCCCTCCCCCCGCACCCGCTGCTGCCGCCACTTTAAACTGGAGGCTGTGAAGCTGAAGTTGCCTTTTCCCATCCAGCAGTTGCTAAGTTTCATTCTCACAAGTATAAAAGCAGTCAAGATTAGGTTTGACCCACATGGGCTGTGTAACCTAGCCTGCCCCATTGCAGACAACCTGTTAATTATGGCATCCTCCCATGGGGCTAGATCAATCAATAGGTTTTGCCTCCAAACTGGTGAAGATGGAGAAAAGTTTAAGTGGCTTGCAAGCCACAATAGTATCTTTCTGATGCTCTGCATGATTCACAAGCTTTTCATAGCCTGGCCTTAGCTGAATGGCTAACGATGTACAAAAAATCGTCTCTGTTTTTGAACAGGGTATACCCAGTTCATACCTTCTGGAGTAAACATGGACAGGGACAGAATCTCTGACTGAGAGGGTTTGCAGATCCAAAAAGCACATGTTCAGCAGTATGCATGTATTTGAAAAAAGAGAGCATATAAACAGGTATCCTTTGGAAACATGTGCACGAACACACTTGGATAAATAGGACAGGAATGACTACTTTTCATAGATGTATACAATTAATGCATAGATTTGGGAGAATGCCCAAAAATATGCACAGATTTTTGGATTAAAAATACAAAGTTCACAAACTGATATGGACTTGAGTAAGAATGAGGACTTTGAGATGGCATTCAGAGAAGTTTCCTGGGCTTGAGTCTTGATGATTGCACATTCCTAATACAAAATGCTACTCCAGACTTCGGTAATTGTAGACCCTGGACTTACAGTAATAGTCTCATGGGCATCACTGTGGGTGTCTATGTGTATTACTTTGTGTGTGACACACATGGCTAATGTTTCCTTTCTTTTCCACACTCAACATTCCCTCCTTTACAACAGCTTCTGGAGAGGGTGAGTTAAATTGCAGAATCCAGGGCTATCACCCCAAGATCCAGCTGCACCACTGTCTCCTAAGAGTAGTACTCAAAAGAGTACATGCAGGTACTCCATACATCTGCCATGAATGGATTTTCTCTGGTTAAAAATAAAAGATGGAAGCAGGACCAGACAGTCGTCTGAATAGAATGCTGTCACTGCAATAGCTGAGGGTTGGACCTTCTGGCCCTTTCCAACTCTACTGTTCTATGATTCCAGGATTCTAACCCTGAGAGCGTTGTGAATGGAAGATAAACATGCCTGCACACCCACTTCTATAACATTCTGTGCATGAAAGGGGCAGGGCAATCAAACTATAAGTATCAATATATTTATTTATTTACATATATTTATAGGCTGCCTATTATTGCCAAGGCCTTCCTAGGTGGATAGTATTGCTCAGTGTTATCCAAAAGTTTCTGAAAATAACCCATCTGGATGCACCTACTAGGAAGAAGTCAGAATAACAGTAGATGATAATCTACTATTCATATTAATACTACTATTAAAATAATAGATGATATTCCTATTATCAATACTATTAGCTGGAGTATGCAGATTTGCTAGCTTTCCTAGTTGCTTGCATAGCCAGGCTAGTGCAAGCAAAATTGGGTCTCCTTGTTCATGTTTCAGAACCTAGATTGCACTAGCAATGCATCATTTGCACTTGCAGGATGACAGCCACATACTGCCCTCCATATGGAAATCTCCTTTGCGCACATTTGTCTTAATGTGTGCACACTAATGTGCACATTGTGTTGCCTTGGCAGCCTCATTTGCATTGTAATGCAGGGCAGGAGGAATGGAGGGAATCTTTGTTTCCCTATCCTCACAGCTTGCATTTTCTCCAAGACAAGGCCCTGTAGTTATTATTTTATTTTATTGCATTTTATTTATTTGATATTTGCTCATCCAGACAGACAGGAGAAAACTTATATCTTGGCTTCTCCAGCTTTCTTTCCTCCCCACACCCTGAACCCCACCCTTTTAATCCCCCATGAAGTCATTTTTCTGACCTCAGAGAGCATTTGGTGTGGTTCTTTGCTTTCTGGATCTGAGGGTGGGGGAAGGGCAGGATGAAGCTCCACCATCTTTGTCCACCATAGATATGGGAACCAAAGCATCCTGCAGCCACTTAGACTGTGTCTAGGGTGACACATGATAACTGTGAAATGTTGTACATTTTCCTCAAGTCCTTTATACTTGTGGAAATGCTCTTGTATGCTGTTTCTGGCTTGGTGAGCTGGTGAGAGAATTGGACTGGTGTTCTGGAAATCAAGGTTCTAGTCCCCTCTAGAAACCTGAGTGACTTTGTGCCAGTCATGGATTTTTGCCCCAACCTACTTCACAAGGCTGTTGTTGTGTATATAAAATAAAGAATTCAGGAAACTTGAAAGCTGCCTTGGGTTTTTTACAAGAGGAAGAAAAGTGCAGTATACATACAACATAACCACAATATTTTAATACTTATTTGTGTTCACTTTTCTTTAATATGCAAAATTTGGGTGTGACATTTCCCTGAGACAAGCTGAATCAAAAAGCTCACCAAAACTCACAGCTCACTTACAGGTCTGGAGGTGCAAATTGGGTACGTCCATAAATAGCATGTTGTGACGCATATACCAAGACAATTCCTACCACTGCAATTATGGCACTGGCCTTTTTACTGTGTGAGCTGCTGTGACTGGATTGTTGATGTTTCAGAAAAGTGGGCTAAATAAAGTCTATACATACAGGACTGGTTTCGAAGTCATGCATGGTTTCCAGCAATGCAAGGAGGGGAGTCGGAGGCACATGTGTGATTCATGCCTAACATCTCCCCTTGTTCTACTGCCCCGTCCTTTGCTAAATGGGTTGCAGATCTGAAAGGGAATATCCAGCATCTTCTGTCCAGGGAGTCAGGTATATGTGCATGTGGTTCCAGAGTAAACCCTTCCATTGCTGCTAAGAAAAATTAGGAAATCTTTTCCTGGATACCCTGTGAAAGGTGTTAGCACCAGTCAGAAAACATCAACCTTCCTCAATCTGGTGCTTTCCAGAAGGTTTGGACTTCAGCATGACTAACAGTCAGGAATTCCGAGATGTGTAGTCACAGTAGGGTTGTACTGGAATCAGTCCCCTTGTAGGACAGAATCCAGTCACCTCCTCAGCCCTCCAAAGCATGCCAAGTCAAGAGGAAATCCACAAATATTTGTGGAGCCCTGACCTTCTTCCATGTCAACTGCAGTGGACAGGGAGGCTACTTTCCTGGTGGACCCTCACAAATGAGCACTCTGCGATCAGCTGTCTGCTCTGCAGAAGCTCCTGGGGCATGGGCAGACAATGGTAGCAGTCAAGGGTTGGGGCTGAGTTTCCGGGCAGCCCCTCATGAACGAACACCCTGTGGCTAGGCTTCTTCAGTGCAAGGAGCAGTTGCCACAAGGAACAGCTGGGTGGTGTGTGCTCATCAGGAACTTGGTTTCGGGGCTTCCTGCAACAAAGCAGACCGGAGAGCCAGGAGCTGAGCCCAGGGAATCTGACAGATACCTGCCCCTAGACAGATCTTTGCACGTCGCTAAGTCACAGACACCTGGAAGGTGCCGAGTTGAGCAATACTGCTGTATATGCTCCTGGACTAGGCGGACCAGCCACTTCATCCATTGTAAGGAATCTCCATGTATTCATATCAGTCTTTATGCCAATATGTATTCAAAAGGCTCACAAAGAGGCCTGCCAAGATGGACTTTCATAACTCAGTGGTAGAGCATGCAAAAGGTCCACAATTCATGGCATCTCCAGGTGGGACAAGGAGAATTTTCTCTGGAACTCAGAAGCATCTCTTCCAGTCAGTGTTGACAATACTGGGCTAGGTGGATTCAGCTTCTAGCAGCTGATACACTGTGTTTGTAAGTCAAAAACAGTTCATCATATTCTGTGCTTCCACCAAGCAGTCCGAGTTCCAGGGCAGAATTGACCTGGAAGTTTAAGAGGGCCTCCCATTTTAGTTCAGAAAATAGCATGCCTCTGCTCTCAGAAGTTTGGGAGACATTGACCTAGAGGAATGTGAGCAGCAACTGGCATGTATAAATAGAGTTCCAAGGAAGCCTTAACAGAAATCAGTGCTCTGATCCAATTTAACAGAAATAACTCAATGGTTTGACAGTCAGTGCAATACTGAGTGTGAACAAGACATATTCACTTGCTGACATGTTTTGGCAACTTGTCACTACTGAAATTTGTGTGTGGAGAACGCCGCACACACTGTGTGCATCTGAATCAGGACTGGCCAGCCACTGGGCTGGGCTGCCCTTGTCCTTGAACCTGCTTCTCTGCCCGTGCCAACAGTGCCTCCAAAAATACTTCCAATTAGTAAGAAGTAGGAATGTTCATTGCTAATATTATTTATTTATTTTACATCTTTGGCCAGGTCCTCTCAAATTATATTGTTTTTATATTGTCTTTATGTTGTTATTATTTATTTATTGTTGTGAGCTGCCCCGAGGCTTCGGCGAATGGGGCGGCATAGAAGCTTCCTAAATGAATGAATGAATGAATGAATGAATGAATGAATGAAATATTTGTCTCATTATTATTGTTATGGCTGTATATTTTCTTCCATCAGGAGTTACCATCATTTGCAAATGGCTTCACGGTTGGAGCAGAAAGAATTCGAAATTGTTTTAAGAAAAAAATCAGCACAGAACAAAGTTAAACTCCTGCTCTATCTGAGTGCCAGTATCACAGCAGGGTTTGCCTGCAAATGCCTGCAGAACCAAAGACACACCTGTTGGTGCTTGCAGGAAATGATGCAGTGCAGCCGAAAGTCTTGGAGCATTGCATAAAGGGATACACTGCACTGTGGCTCCAGGCTGCAGCAGCTGGAATGGGTCTGGTGCTTTGAGTTCCAGCCTAGCTTTGAACCAAGTTCTTCTGAGCCCTTGTTCTGTTTGCCTGCCCACCCAGCTCCAGTCTGTTCCAGCTTTCCACCTTGCCTCCAGCTTGGCCCTGCCTTGCTTGGTACCTGCATCCCATTCTTCCTGACCCCACCTTGCTCTTGTATGTGTCTGTCTCACAGGTAGCTAACCTTTGGACTGCTCCTGGACTGCATTTTTGCCTGAACCATATTGCCTCACTGATTCATGGGCATGGACTGTTTGAAGGTCTAGTGTTTGAAGACATGGCTGAAGTCTTCATCCCGGTCCTTCTGCCCTGTCCTAGCACCTTGGACCGAGTATCCTGACTATAGTGGCCCACTGCCCATGTTCTGGACCTCACACTGAGACTCTTGTAATTGGCAATCTCTGCAAGGTCTTAAGTGGATCAGGCTGATCCTTGAAAATGTTGGTTAATATATGAACTAAATGCCCTTATTTCAAGGGCCATAGTGCTGAGTGTGCCGAATCAGGTTTCAGAAGAGCCTGGCCCCACACTTGACCATAAAGCTCTCTGCTTAATTTTGGACCAGCCATTGATTCTCAGACTAACCTACTTCACACAGCTGTTGGGAGGATAACGTGGAACACAGAAAGACCACATGAGTGTCCCTTTGGGAAAGAAAAAGGCAAGCTATAAATAAAGACTTACTTAATGCCAGTGGAAGAGAACTGGGCACTGCAACGACTTCTACAAGCTCCTCGGAGTTATTGTACCCATCCATAAGGTCCCCGTTCTTGATTCCTGAGCTACGCTGTGTCCACGCTGTCGGCTTTGCTCCCCCAAAGGCAGCATGTTATGTTTTCTCATGTTTGTAAATGGTAGGGATCACTCACAGGATTGCTTTACCATTGTGCACAGTTACCCCAGTTGACACACAACAGATGATGAAGTGTTTTCTACAGTATCACCGCTTCCATTTCTCCGGCTCAAACTTCCCACTGTTGGCATGCGCCCATTGGCAAGTGTGCCTATATTACAACCCCAAGGTGCATCAGTCTCGGCCTCTCTCTTCCAGATTGGTCTGCACAGTCCCCTGGTCAAGATCTCTGCCCCACTCCTCTTTTCTTTTTTCCACATCCTTCTGATAAAGCTGCCTTTTGCTGAAGGGCTCCTCCTATAGAACTCACCTCTTTTTCCTCTTCAGTGTTTCTCCATGTCAAAGCATCTTTACCCACACCCCCTCCTATCCCTGTTTCCTTCTCTGAAGATCTGCTGTGCACAGGAACCATGACCACATCAACTAGGTCCCTCCCATATATGTAGAATTCGTGTGGGCATGCTTTGCCCTTCATCTCCCCAGCCATGCCTGCAGCCACCATTGTCTGGTTTCCCACACTGCCACCTTGCAAACTGCGTCCTGCCCACCCTGCCTTTTTGCCACTCCCTTCTCCTGCCCTCCTCCAACACCCTTGCCTAAGGATCATCTTCCTCCCTGCCTGTCCCCATGTTATTGTTCCTGGTCTATCATGCTTTGGATGTACTCATTCCCATAGATGATACATACTGGAATCCGTTCACACTGGCTTACATCCACTTTCCCCTCCTTTCAACCAGGTTTCAGACACTAAAAATGTCCTGGCAGCCCTCCCTCCCTCCCTGTCTCAGAGATTGCATTGCATTGCAATCTCTGTGTGCATAACCCAGCTTTTTTAACTCCTGGGAGGAAAGCAAGGTGGCTTTCAAAGTTCTCTGCTCTGTATTTTATCTTTACAGCAACACCCCTGTGAGGTTAGTTAAGCTGTGAATGAATCACTGGCTCAAAACTACCCACTGAGTTTCACGGCTGGATAGAGATTAGAACACAGATCTCCCAAGCCTAGTGCTCTCCCCATCAGCTTACCTTGGCTGTCACTCATTCCTCAACCCCCAGACCAGTCTCCACTTTGTATGTTCCCTACAGCAACTTCTTTTCCTTCCCCCCCACTGGCCACACTTCTACAAGCCAGCTCCTCTTGCTCTCCCCTCACTCCTCTGTCTTCCCGCCTCTGTGGGTGAGCAGGAAGGCATGTCCTCCTTCCCCCTCCTTTCCAGAAATTGCACCGTGCCTTCTCAAACTCCCTCATGCCTGACCCCCTGCTCCATCTTTTCCCACACTGTTATGGGGACACATCCCACATTTCCCACTGAAAAGCCCTACAGTCCTCCTCCTCCTCCTCCTCCTTTACCACTTTGGGTGTTGAGGGAGGTACAAAGTTCTGCTCTTGTTCGTCTGCTGGCATCGACCTTGTTAGTGTGATGCTGTTGTGGTGTGTCTTTGATGTTGTCTCTCCTTCATCTTTATTCTAATATGGGCCAGTCTTCCCAACCCCAAACGAGACCATCCCAGCAAGATAGACTTTTCTCTAACAAAGCATACCTTTATTTCAGCAGCAAGAGGAAAGGTTATTGCTTTCTTTAAAGGAGTACTTCATATAGGAACTACAGGTTGCTCTTTCAAGAGTGGCTATTAAAATCTTATGCCTGTGTGCAGGTCTGTTGCCCAAAACCCATGGCCATAATCTAACTGTCTCTTCACCACCACCCATTATATCATTCTTCCCCATGCTAGCACTTATCCAAATATCCAGACACTTTGGAATGAAAATAAAAGACAAGACCATTCAGACTGGCATCTGTGAAAAGTGCAGCAGGCAGACAGCAATACAGGAAACAGATGACTCAAAGTGGTTCTTTGGGCAACACTGCTTCTTTACAGTGAGAAAAAATCAGGTGAACATCTGGACAACAACAGAGAAGGTGGAGGGGAGCAGGGAACAGCAAGGGAAGCAGTGACACCTCTGTTACTAGGTAGGGATGGGTAGTAGAGGCTGGATGGCTGGAGAGGCTCCTAGAGTGGCTGTTCTTTCCAGAAGACTCTGTGGTATTTGAATACCAGGGCCATGGAACCCTCAATGCTAGGTACAGTCAGCCAAAGAAACTTTGATAAGCGGAAATCATAGAACAAACCATTCTTTCCTATCACAGTTACTAATGACCAAGAGTATCATGCTGAAATATCATGACTGAATAAGGACAACACAAGAGACAAAAACTTTAAAAATCAGAGAGACAAAACACTCTAGAGCTGAATACATTTTCCCCCATCCAAGGTGGCTACTAACTGTCCAGAAGTACAACCAATCAGAGATGAGCCCTGCATAGAGGAACTCCAACCAGTCCTTCCCACCCATCACCACTCCATAGCAACAACCTATTTTATTTATTAATTATTAAATTTATACACTATATTGGCTTGAGGGCCCTCGAAGCAGATTGCAATGAGATAAAAACACACTATAACAATACAAGCCATCAATTAAAACACGCAACAATAAACAAAAGAACGATAAAACAAAAAGTACACAGCTGAGGGATCATAATTTAAAACACTGTAGACTGAAATAGCAATATCATTAAAATTATCAAAATAAAATCAGTTATTAAATGATTGCTACCCAGCTTGCTCAACACTTGACCATTAGCTTACAAATCAGATTTTTATGGAACTCAGCTTTGAATCATTTCATCCAAGCCTCTCTGGCTCTTATTTTCCATTTAATTGTAGCCGTATTTCCTATTCAATTCATATTTCTTTGAGGAAAGAGAACAAGAGTAAAATACACTAAGAAGGGTTTATTCCCCCGGAGGCCAAAGACAACACATAAAAATGGTCAATTGGCTTCACAAATTGATCTTCATTTCCAGGCCAATATAAAGCTTTCTGCTTCCAGGAATGCTCTAGAAAATGCTAGAATCTTCGCCCTTTTGATAGATAGAAACCTTCTACTCTCAGACTCCCAGTTCCACTGGGAACTTCTGGTGACCTCATATATACTTATTAGGGCAGACCAAGCAGTTTGTCTTGCGATCCAGTTTCCATTTAATATAATGAATAATTTTCATGGCTGTCAAACAAAGGAGGGGGAGAAGAATCTTACTGCTACATTATGGGAAGGGTTCACACTTTCTCCTTCCCTTCCTTCCTTCCTTCCTTCCTTCCTTCCTTCCTTCCTTCCTTCAATTTCAAGGTCAAAAGGAACAGTAGCATGTTGTCTTCTACTGTAGGTCTTAAATAGAATGTGTCCTGCACTTTGCAATGTGACTTCACCCTCCACCTTTGACTCCAAATGCTCTACCTTTCATAATGATTGATATATGCCAACAGGATCATACGGACTCCCACATCCCGTCTTTTGCATCATAATTATAAATCAGTATTTATAGAGCACTTCTGAATGTTCCAAGTAAATGCTTCCTACACATAATCTCGTAATTCTTATCTCCATAAGACCAACGCGGGGTGGAGTTGAAAGAACAATTTACCAAAGGCCACTTTCTGAGTTTACAGCCGAGGTGCTTCTTGAGAACAAAGGACCTCCTGATTCACAGCACACCCTCTTAGGCAGAACAAAACACTATTGGTAGATCTAACTTCTCTCCACCTCCTTTCTCTAACATGGATCCACATGGATCCCTTCTTCTCCATCCCACATCCATCTGTTCCCAGCTGAGGGCTAGTTCCAAGGTTTGGGCCCCCTTCCAGGGTCAACACTGTGCAGGCTCAAGGTATCTTATTGGACAGTAGAGTTCAGTATAGATCACAAAGATGATTGATCTCTGGCCATTGGTTATACTTCTGGCCAGTCAGAAGCTACCTTTAATATGTGTGTGCATGTATCTTTTCTATACATGATGCTGTGTTTTGATGTATTTTGTCTTATTGTTAAACCATCCTGAGACCACAGTAAGGAATGGTCTAAAAATGTTTTAAATGAATAAATAAAAATAAATCAATAAAAATATACTGCCCAATAGCCACAGTTCTCTGGGCAGTTCATAACAATTAATCAAACACAAAAGGTACAATGAAAGTACAGTGCATTAAAACACAGTATAAAATGCCCATGTGCAAATTTAAAACAGCTAAAAATAATATACAGAAATATAAAACAGTTTCCATTAAAAACCAGACCCAGTTAAAACTGCAGATATAATCCATCATATGCTATTAAATGTAATCTATTCCTATGCCTGGGAACAGAAGGCAGTTTTAACCTGACATCAAAAAGAAGACAAGTTGGCACCAGGTGGGTCCTGGTGAAGAGGCCATTCCACCACTGAAAGGCCCTGCTTCTTGTTGCCTCTGGACTTTCTTTAGAGGTAGCAGTTGGAGGAAGGCTCCTGATGAAGATTGTAGGATCTGCGTAGACTGAGGTCAAGAAAGGCATTCCATCAGGCATTGAAGTCCAAAATCATGTAGGGTTTTATAGGTTAAAACGAGCACCTTGACTTGTGCTCAAAAGCATATAGGCAGTCAATGCAAGCAGGCCAGAATTGGTGTTGCATCTTTAGACCTTCTGGTCCCAGTTATTAATCTGGCTGCTGCATTTTGCACAAGCTGAAGCTTCCCAGCACTCTTTAGGGGCAGCTCTGCATAGAATGCCATGCAGTAAAGTAATCTGGAGATTACCAAAGTGCAAATTACTGAAATTAGTCAATTGGATGTAAAAGTATTCAGGTTCTGAACTTCCGTAGTTTTGCACTTTCAGACCAATATGCAAATAAGTCTGTCACCTGGCAGAGGACAGAAATGGTTCTAAGAGAACCATCATTTTAAGTTCCCATATTGTGGTAACATTCCAGTGTATTGTAGGAGCTAAAAATAGCAGCTAGAGTTGATACTCCACACTGATCAAAGCTCTAGAAATGTTTAAGCAGGGAGCAGGCTAGGAATTATAGGTGAGCCATGCTAGGGAGCTTAAATCCCCTGCAGCTGCCCAGGGATGCCAAGCCCTGACATTGGAACGACTTTGTTCACATCTGTTGACGATGGCCACATCCAGGGATGCTTGACATGTGCACATGACAGATTGCAGATCAAACCCCACCAACCACGCATTCATGTCAAGCTTTCAATGGAGTCAGCTCACACAAGCCCTGGAACTAGGGTTGTGTGAAGGAGAGCAGGGAGAGCCACACTAGCTCTGCCCTCATCTGTTGCCACCCTCATTGTTCCCATGAATAAGCTTCCTCCACAATTAAGGAACCTGGGAAGCCAGGATTCTAAACCATGCAAGGAGCCCATGCACCTAAAACAAGCTCCACACAGGAGACACCGGGCCTTCAAGTCATGGAGGCCAAGAGATGACTCACATACTCATCCCCCCTCTAATTCTTGACTTTGGGAGATTTCAAAAACCTGAATATTCTTCTGGCACCTTGAAGAAGCATGGGATAAACTTGTTAAAACTATGAGTAAGAATGATAAATTAAAATCTGCAAAAAAATGTTGCAGTGAGGAATGCTATAATTCAGGTTACTCAACTCCCTTTGCTCCCTCCTTTCTTTAATCCTCCAGCAGGTGGTCAGCATCTTCAGTTCTCACTGGCTGTTTTTGAGAATTTCTGGTTTCTTTCCATAAATTATTGTGTTGATCTTTTGCCAAGATTGTGCCAATCTTTTGTGAGCTTCCTCGTGTGCACAGGCTGTGCTCCATAAAGAATAGCACTCGGAAAATGGAATTCGCTCTTGGGTAATAATAATGACAATGAAAGAACAAGAACAGCTCAGTGCGAAGTAAGTTTGAATAAGTCCCTTTTTCATGTTCAAATCCCTGCCTGATGAGATTTAGAATGATGGTGACTTTTCCCCTGGAAGACCTATTAAGATGCTCTGCCAAATGGGTTCCAGAAGGCTCTAGAGAGGTTTCCAGCAGATATGACTGTTGGTCTTGTTGAATCTTTGGTCCATCTCATCTCTAGGATAGGTAGCCAGGATGGTTGAACCAACTGATCCGACACACCTTGTCTACTACAGAACTCATCCAGTTCAATGGTATGCACCTGAGCTGAGGGCAATGAAATGCTTTAGTGCTGATGGAGGCAAAATCTAGAGGATGCAACTGAGCCCTGGTATGTGTCTCTGGACAAGTATAGCTAGCAGCAGAGAGAACAGCAAAGGAAAAATATCCCATTGCACCTATTTGGTCCTCTCTCTGCCACCCACCAGAGCTCTGTAGAGTCACCTGAAGCTGCTACATGCAGTCCACCTCTTACTGCCACCTGAGGCTCGCTGTGATGTATTTGCCAGGCACTTCCAGGACAAAGTCTCTTGCATCCTCTTGAACCAAGACTCCACCATTATCACAACCGAATCAGTAAGATCCCCAAAGCACAGCTGGTTGAGCTTTCTTGAATGTGTTCCAGTTCGTACAGATCAAGGATGTTGACAAGGTGCTTGGACTCCTTTGTGCAAGCATGTCCTTATTGGCCAATATAAGCTAACAGGGAAGGAACAGCTGGCTGGGACAGGGAGGGAATCAATGCCTTTTTATGAGAGGACATGGTCCCCTGCCACCTGTGAGAAGCCGTGGTGAGCTTTCCTGAAGAAACTATCTAGCTGGATCTTTCTGTGCAAGGTTCTTGAGTGGTTGGAGGCCAACTCCAGATGTTCTTGGTTGAGATGAATTAACTGGATCCCTTTCTCTTGGGCTTCAAGCTGAGTTTTGGCATGGAGACAGCCCTGCTCATCCTGCATGATGACCTATGCTGAGAGAAAGACAGGAATAACATGACCATGTTGATACACCTGGGTCTCTCAGGGGCTTTTGATATCCCTGACCGTGACATCCTGCAAGGGAAGCTGACTGAAACCTGGAACAGGAGAACCTGCACAGCAATGGTTTCACTCCTACTTGGGCTGCCAAATCAAGAAGGTGGCATTGAGGAATCATAGCATCATTGGATAGTAGAGTTGGAAGGGGCCATGAAGGCCATCAGGTCAAACCCCTTTCTGTGGCAGGACACCAAGTTACACCATCCACTCAGAATATTGCTCAGTCTCCAGCTGTCCAGTATGGGGCTCCACAAAGGTTGGTCTTGTCTGCTGAGTGGTGGGTTCAGTAGCTCAGAATGCCTTCCACCAACTTTGGCTCCTGGCCCAGCTGCACTCCTACTTGGCCAAGGGAAGCCTAGTTCCAATAACCTGTAGTCTGGTAATTGTGAAAATAGATTACTGAAATGCACTCAACCTGGGGCTGCTCTCGAAGACTCTTCAGAAGCTGCCAGATTAACAACTCAAAGCAGGCAGACCAAAGACAGGACACCCATTCTGGCCCAGTTGAATTAGCTCACTCTATGCTTCTGAGCCCAGTTCAAGGTGCTGGTTTAACCTGCAAAGCCCTACACAGCTTGGGACCACAATAGCTGATGGAGCACCTCTTCCTAGTCGAATCTCCCTTGATGCTGTGATCAAGATGTGGGGCCTGTCTTTAATTATCACCACCAAGGGAAGCTCATTTTGTGTCAACAAGAAGTGCCTTCTCAGTAGTGGCCCCCAATAGTGGAACAGACTCACCATGGAGACCTCCCTGGCACCAACTGTAATACACTTTCGGTGCCAGATTGTCCTCTGTGACAGCATTGAAGTAACTTTAATATTATACTGGGGCTTTATGTCAGCTGCCTAACATCTTTTGAGATTTAATTTGTGTTAACTAGTGTAAACTCCTTCATGGAGCACTGCCTTGTCGTGGCAAAGGGGCTCACATAGCTCAATGAAGCTATGAACTATGCCGTGCAGGGTCACCCAAGATGGACAGGTCATAGCAGAGAGCTCTGACAAAACGTGATCCACTGGAGAAGGAAATGGCAACCCACTCCTGTATCTTTGCCATTAAAACTCCATGGACAGTACCAAAAGGCAAAAAGATATGACACCGGAAGATGAGCCCCTCAGGAAGGAAGATGTCCAATATGCTACTGGGGAAGAGCAGAGGGCTAGTACTAGTAGCACCAGAAAGAATGAAGCGACTGGGTCAAAGCCAAAAGGACACTCAGTTGCCAATGTATCTGGTGGTGAAAGGAGAGTCTGATGCTGCAAAGATCTATACTCCATAGGAACCTGGAATGTAAGATCCATGAATCAAGGCAAGCTGGATGTGGTCAAACAAGAGATGACAAGACTGAACATCGACATCTTAGGAATCAGTGAACTAAAATGGACAGGAATGGGTGAATTTAATTCAGATGACCATCAGGTACACTACTGCGGACAAGAATCCCTCAGAAGAAATGGAGTAGCCTTCATAGTCAATAAAAGAGTAGGAAAAGCAGTACTGGGATACACTCTCCAAAATGACAGAATGATCTCAGTTCAAATCCAAGGCAAACCATTCAACATCACAATAGTCCAAGTCTATGCCCCAACCACTGGTGCTGAAAAGGTTGAAGTTGACCAGTTCTATGAAAGCCTACAACACCTTCTAGAATTAATTCCAAAAAATGATGTCCTTATCATCATGGGGGATTGGAATGCTAAAGTAGGAAGCCAAAAGATAACCAGAATAACAGGCAAGTTTGGCCTTGGAGTACAAAATGAAGCAGGGCACCGGCTGGTAGAATTTTGTCAAGAGCATACGATGGTCATAGCAAACACTCTTTTCCAACAACCCAAGAGATGACTCTACACATGGACATCACCAGACGGTCAACACAGAAATCAAATTGACTATGTGCTCTGCAGCCAAAGATGGAGAAGCTCTAGTAAAAACTAGACCAGGAGCTGACTGTGGCTCAGATCATGAGCTTCTGGTTGCAAAATTTAGGCTTAAGTTGAAGAAAGTAGGGAAAAGCACTAGGCCACTCAGGTATGACCTAAATCATATCCCTGATGAATATACAGTAGAGGTGACAAATAGATTTAAGGAATTAGATCTGATAGAGTGCCTGAAGAACTATGGGTGGAGGTTCGCAACATTGTACAAGAGGCAGCAACTAAAACCATCCCAAAGAAAAAGAAATGCAAGAAAGCAAAATGGCTGTCTGAGGAAGCTTTACAAATAGCTGAGGAAAGAAGGGAAGCAAAAGGCAAGGGAGAAAGAGAAAGATACAAACAATTGATTGCAGAATTCCACAGAACAGCTAGAAGAGATAAGAATGCCTTCTTAAATGAACAGTACAAAGAAATAGAAGAAAACAATAGAATAGGGAGGACCAGAGATCTCTTCAAGAAAATTGGAGATATGAAGGGAACATTTCATGCAAAGGTGGGCATGATAAAGGACCAAAATGGCAGGGACCTAACAGAGACAGAAGAGATTAAGAAGAGATGGCAAAATTACACAGAAGAACTATACAAGAAAGAGCTTAATGTCCCTGATAACCACAATGGGGTGGCCACTGACCTCAAGCCAGACATCCTGGAATGTGAAGTCAAATGGGTCTTAGGAAGTCTGAGCAACAACAAAGCTAGTGGAGGCAACAGTATTCCAGTTGAGCTATTCAAAATCCTAAAAGACGATGCAGAAAAAGTGCTACACTCAATATGCCAGCAAATTTGAAAAACTCAAGAGTGGCCACAGGATTGGAAAAGGTCAGTTTACATTCCCATCCCAAAGAAGGGCAATGCCAAAGAATGTTCAAACTACCGCACCATTGCACTCATTTCACATGC
>NW_025335941.1:57548741-57549618 GCF_004798865.1 Varanus komodoensis | reverse complement strand
GGTACTCCCATCTCTTTAAGAACTTGCCACAATTTGTTGTGGCAAGTTCTTAAAGAGATGGGAGTACCAGACCATCTTATTTGTCTCTTGAGAAACCTATATGCGGGTCAAGAAGCAACAGTGAGAACTGGACACGGAACCACTGATTGGTTCAACATTGAGAAAGGAGTTCGGCAAGGCTGTATACTGCCGCCCTGCCTATTTAACTTATATGCAGAGCACATCATGAGAAAGGCGGGGCTAAATGAATCACCAGTTGGAATTAAGATTGCTGGGACAAATATCAACAACCTCAGATATGCAGATGATACCACTCTCATGGCAGAAAGTGAAGAGGAACTAAAGAGCCTCTTGATGCGGGTGAAGGAGGAAAGCGCAAAAGTTGGCTTGAAACTCAACATTAAGAAAACTAAGATAATGGCATCCGGTCCTCTCACTTCCTGGAAAATAGATGGGAAAGAAATGGAGATAGTGACAGATTTTATTTTCATGGGCTCTAAGATCACCACAGACGGGGACTGCAGTCAAGAAATTAAAAGATGCTTGCTCCTGGGGAGGAAAGCTATGGCAAATCTAGACAGCATACTAAGAAGCAGAGACATCACCCTGCCAAAAAAAGTGTGTATAGTCAAGGCTATGGTTTTCCCAGTTGCAATGTATGGCTGTGAAAGCTGGACCATAAGGAAGGCTGAGCGCCAAAGGATTGAGGCCTTTGAATTGTGGTGCTGGAGGAGACTCCTGCGAGTCCCTTGGACGGCAAGGCGATCAAACCGGTCAGTCCGAGAGGAAATCAACCCTGACTGCTCTTTAGAAGGCCAGATCCTGAAGATGAAACTCAAATACTTTGGCCACCTAATGAGAAGGAAGGACTCCCTGA
>NW_025335941.1:57465782-57548641 GCF_004798865.1 Varanus komodoensis | reverse complement strand
TGTGAAAGCTGGACCATAAGGAAGGCTGAGCGCCAAAGGATTGAGGCCTTTGAATTGTGGTGCTGGAGGAGACTCCTGCGAGTCCCTTGGACGGCAAGGCGATCAAACCGGTCAGTCCGAGAGGAAATCAACCCTGACTGCTCTTTAGAAGGCCAGATCCTGAAGATGAAACTCAAATACTTTGGCCACCTAATGAGAAGGAAGGACTCCCTGGAGAAGAGCCTGATGCTGGGAACAATAGATGGCAAAAGATGAAGGGGACGGCAGAGGATGAGGTGGCTGGATGGAGTCACTGAAGCAGTCGGTGTGAGCTTGGGTGGACTCTGGGAGATGGTGGAGGACAGGAAGGCCTGGAGGAATGTTGTCTGTGGGGTCGCAATGGGTTGGACGCGACTTCGCGACTTACAACAAAGCTAGTGTAACATTTTTAAATTTGGCTTTACATCTTTGTGCTACATTTTTATGATAATTTTACTATCTGTATTTTATACTGTACCTTATGTGCTGTTACAAACCACCCAGGTTGCTTCAGCTATTGGGCAGTATAGAAATAAAAGCCATACTAATAATAACATTCCTTCATTCTCATCACAGTGTTATTTTACTGACCATGCAAATTTTGGTATAATTATCCAACCCAACTTTCGAGTTTTGACCTTTTTCTAATTATTTTTTTCCTCCTCTCCACCCTGAGAGCTTCTATTTTTAATCAGTGCCCAGTTTTTTCTTTTGTTTTTTGCTCTCTCAGCTGCAAATCACCCATGCTTATATTAATTATATTCAACATACAGCAGGTTTAGCTGTTCTTTCCTCCCACCGCCCCACCACCTCCAGTAGTGGCATATCCCTCTGTGGAGAAGAGCTGCTAACAAGCCCCGTCTCTCCAGCATTACAAAGAAATGAGGAATCTCTTACTAATCACTTAACACTACCTCATCTCTTCCACACTGATGTGCAAGGATATAGGATGTGACATGTCACCTCCATCCAGCAGCTCTGACTAAGAGGAACCAATCCTGACAAATCAACAGCAACGCTTTCTGAAAGGATTGCTGGTGGACACATCTGCATTTTAGTGATACTAACTAATTGCATGTCTTCATCGTGATCAATGCTTCCCTTTGTGAACACGGCCTCATCACTTAAAACCTGAACTCTCAAGGGGTTCTTTCTTAGCTTTTGATTTTTAAACATGCTCTCTTCCTCAAATGCCTGATTTTAACTATGCACCTTAATTTGATGGATGCAGAGAACATCAGAAACTATTATTGATTGGGTCATTTTTCTGTCTGTCTGTCTATTATATACCTTTTTCATGCAAGAAAACCAAGGCAGTTGGCAGAATCTTCCTCCTCTCCATTGTCATCTCACAACAACCCATTGAGGTAGGTTAAGCTTCATGACTGACTGTGAACTAGAACCTGGAACTCCCAAGTCCCAATCCAGTATTCTAACCATTAAACCACAGTGGCTCTAGATTATTATTTTCAATATCTGGTGCTGATTATTCAGGCATTTTAGGCAGAAGTTGGGTATTAGATATAAGGTGATTTGCATACAAAGCTATGGATGGATGGATCTATCTTTTTTCATTTCTCTTTTTTCATTTCTCTTTTTTCATTTTTCATTCATTTTTTGAATCTTAAGTTCCTTTAAAGCCAAAAGTTTCCATTTATCTTCAATCATATCTTTAGCTGATCCCAAATTTTGGGAATGTAGCATGAAAATCCATTCTTGTTCGCATGTATATTCCTCCAAAGACATGCATTTTGGTACACAAGTTTGACCTTTGTGCACTTCTTACAAGCAACTTTGCTAACATAATGCATGTTAATGTTATTCTCAGAAATGCACATGGTTTCCCATGTACTTTTCCTTCTTGTATGTGCATTTGACACACGGAATGGAGCACTCCCCTCCAAAATTCAAAGAAGTGAGAATAGCTGCTTGAGTAAGCATATTGGTCCAAGAGAGTGAAATTAGGTAAGTCCACATTAAATCTAAGCAAAATGAATTGTTTCTCCATCCCTGTTTGAAACATGGTCTAGTTCTGAGCTATAATCTCTCTCCCATTATCCACATAAAATTACAGAGCACCCCAGGTTGCACTGGGAAAGGCGCCAGTTAAATTGCTATGGCCCTCGTGTGGAGCTTCAAAGAAGGATGCTCTAACATTTCAGCATCTTTCCATCTTCTGCGCAGCTTTGCATGAATGGATCTTTTTATTGCATCCCAAGCTCCAGCTCAAAGTCATTAGCGGCTTCTTGAAAGTGTGAACATTTACACCTTCCTTCTCACATAGAGATGGTTTGAACATTTTGTGTTTGCTTACAAAACACACTAGTATGCCCAATTTGAAGTTCTAAACATGAATGTGAGCATGGGGGAAAATAACCTTTTTCAAGCACACATTTGTGTTCATCTCGTTCAGGGGACTAAGTGTGATTTGCACAAATTCCTTAATTTGTGCACATTTCCTCAGTACTCTGAATCAGTCCCTTTTCATTCTGTGGATAAAAATGCTGATAAATAAGGACATTGCTTGGATTTGGGGAGATTTGCGTAAATCTGCCATCCAATCCCTGCTCAATTTGCGCAGGTTTGCCATTCACACACAGTGAGCCATGATCACAAACAGAAATTGGGCATCAGAAAAGCAGAGAGAAAATCTCTGGAAAATCCTGGCAAGCTCAAACAGCGCTCATTTGCTCAAGCCTTCTCCTGCCACACCTACAATGTCATGTCTGGCAAGAGTGGATGCATGGCCAACACACATGGCCTCTGCTCCACAAGCACACACACACATTTTAGAAGGGAAGGAATAAACCATTTCTGCATATTTACACACCTAGTTTCAAGCATGCAGCCAGCATCCA
The DNA here is from genome assembly GCF_004798865.1 of Varanus komodoensis. Lineage (NCBI taxonomy): Eukaryota > Metazoa > Chordata > Lepidosauria > Squamata > Varanidae > Varanus > Varanus komodoensis. The sequence goes on along the minus strand of NW_025335941.1, from coordinate 57,545,765 downwards.
TGCTTGTCCACCACATCAATGCACCAGACTTCCATCTTCACTGGGTGCAAAACCTCCAACCCTTTGAAGGCACAAGTTTCCTCATCATTTCATCACCACCATGGCCTTCTGTGCAATCGTACTCAATTTGTCTTGAGTTTGTCTGACCCGGCACAGGTTTCTACACACTCTCAGCTGACCATAGTTGTTAGCTGCTCATCTTTGAATGCCTTTCGGATTAATTTGCCTCCTCTAAGGAAACATTGCCAGTCAGAGCACATCCTTTCCAAGTCTTGAAGAGTACCAGGGGCACAACGATGTCAAAGCATGGCTCCTTGCTTGACTCGATGTGCTAAAATGTCAGTGTTTCGTTGTGACATCTTTCCTCCCAGGGCGGTCATTTAGGACAACTTATTCATACAACAAGAGACAACTGTAGGCATGGGTGGCCCATGCAGTAATTTACTGAATGCTGAAAGAAGGTGCTTGCACATGCAATGAAGAACAGAGATCTACCAATCAGCACCACCAGCCCCGTCTCCTCACTTTGCAGAATGAGCGGGGAACAAACGAAGCCACGGCTTTGGCACTCTTCAATGCAAACCTGCCAATTAAAGAGACACAATCACTTGCCAGAGTGTGGCCTCATCCAAAAGAGAAAAGCAAGCTTTTGTTCGGTACAAAATGTTCTCAGAAGGGTCGACAGAGGACATGGGCAAAAGGAAGAGAGGGAGACCAGCGCATCGAAACAGGCCATGAAGAGACGTCCCAGCTGGGGAGTGGCAACAGGGCAGGCTGTCTAGAAGCTCCCTGCAATACAATGTCTTTACTGTCCCAGCTGATTGAACAAGAAGGTCTAGTGAGTTCTTCTTTGGCTCCTGGGAACCCATACAATAAAGGGAGTGAGTCTGGAATGTGATGACACAAACATAAGCCCCTGTCCACCCATGACACTGACCGGGCAAGCTGCTGTTACAGGTAGGGGCACAAAATGTATTTATTTGTTTGGAGGAGGAGTCATAACAGACTTCCCAGAGCCTTGACAAGAGTCTTAATAGGGCCTCTTATCACAGTAATTCCAGTCCTTGGTTAGAAGCCTTCACCGTTCAGTCTTACTAAAGATCCTGAGATTTCAGAACTGATTTGGACTTGATGCTTTAGCAAGAATCAGTTCAGCAGCATCACAAGAAAAGATTCAGCCATTGTGGAGCCCAGGATAAGACCCTGGGAGTTCACAGATCCAAAGAAAGCAAGAACACTTCCAGATTAGCCAGATGTCATTTCCAGCAAAGTTTGTTCCTGGTTGCTCTGGGAGTCACTGCTAAACATCACTAGCAGACATTCGATCCTGGTAGGGAAAACTTGACGCACTGGATGCTGCTGCCCTGCCTGTTTAGTAGATGATGCGTCCAAGAAGACGTATATTCAGCCATGGTGATGCTAACCTGGGGTTGCCATCATGGCCCTCTCCATTCCAGAAACAGCTGTGCCCACTGGAAGAGTTGCCAGTGTAGATGGGAGAGAAGTTTGTTTCAGTTGGGCTTTGACCAGAAGTCAATGTATGTGAGTGATCCACCCCTGAGTACATGAGAAGTGTCTTTTCTTCAAGTAGCTACAGGGTCCAAAATGGTGGTAAAGTAAACAACCCCACATGTGGCAGTCCTATTACTGTGAAGGCAGCACCAATACCCTCTGGCTGTAATTGAAGCCCAGAACACATGTTTTGTAAGTGTTAGAAATGGGGATTTCGGGGAAATCTGCAATGGATTCTAATTAGGGTTTTTTTGTTTTCATTGCAAAGTCATGTCTGACCCATCACAACCCCATGGACAACATTCCTCCAGGCTCCACTGTCCTCCACCATCCCATGGAGTCCACCCAAGCCCACACCCACTGCCCCAGGGACCCCATCTAGCCGCCTCATCCTCTGCCACCCCCTTCCGCTTTTGTCTCCAATTAGTTTAGATTTCTACAAATCCAACTTGCAGATTCTTCAGCTTTTTCTGAATCACATAGATTATGTAGAATTAAAGCCTTTATTAAAAAAAGGGGGGAGGGGACAGTTCTGCAAATTTGCATTTGTAAACAAACAATATGCTCATGCAAAAAAAAAAAAAAAAAGTCAGATCTGTGACCCACCCTGTGAGCTTGTAGAGCTTCAGCCATTTGGCTATATAAAGATGAAATAAACAAATAGCAATAAAGGATTTTCTCTATTGTTCTATGTCCTTGATTCCAATAATGGAATGAAAAATGTTGACCGTCTGCATACTGCAGGCAGAATAGGTTTAACAAAATCTGTGCTTTCACTGTATACATGAGCAGTCACTTAAAAACACTGTGGGAGACATTTTTTTGTTTTAATGTTTGAATTGTGCCTTTTTGGTATCTTTAATCTCAACATGTTAAAGTTTATAATATACTTTTTATGTATTGCACTCAGAATACATTCAATAAGCACATTATTTTTGAAACAAATTTAGCATCAGTACAAAACTGAAATGTGTTTGCAGATGCATAATTTAGCACCTTTGCAGGTTTACCTTCATAACTGTTTTTAACTCTACACTCCTGTCCTGCCCAGCACACACAAACAGACCCCTGCCATACTTCTCTGCCATGCCAGAAATCTGGATATCTTCATCCTTGGCTCAAGACATTTTGTTGGCTGAAACAGAGTTTAAGCTGTGCACACTCAGTAGGGACAGCTCTTTGTAAAATGTTGCTGCCAATTACACCAGTGTTGCAGGGGTAAATTTTGAAGAAAGGGCTTTCAACATGGCGGTCCACTGGCTACATCTCCAAGGCCAGTCCAAAATATCGGGCAGCTGGGTACATCTGGATCAACAAACCAATTCTAGCCATTTTTATCTACCAAGAGCAGGTCTTCAGTAAAGCTAATGGTTCTCAATTACACATTGAATTACTTTTCCTGACAACAGAGAACCATATCTTAATTCCAGGAGTGAATGTGTATTTTCTTTTAGTCTGCAAATCACTCAAAACTGCCCCATTAGCAGACCTGACCACAAATGGAAGCACATTTTTCTCCCCAAACTTGCCTTCAGATTTGCAAAATGCATGCTTCAGAATGTACAACTTGTATGACAAACATACAACAATGTCTCACTTGGTGCAAATGAGCAGCTTTCTCAAACTGTGCAACTTCCTCAAACTACACAACTTTCCCAAAATGCACAAATATTTAATCACCCCATGCTTCAGTCTTCTGGGGAGAATTCACACAATTGCACAAACTCGGGAGTTGTTTCCACAGCTTTCAGATTTGACAGCTGTTGATGCTATGCATTTTTCCTTTTTTGCACAAAACGAACAGCATTGGCAAACATGAATGTGGATTGAAGAGAGGCATGCAGTGAGCTGATGTTCAGAGAATCTTTGTAAACTCAAACACTAATCCTTGGCCCATCCCACATTGCTGCTGGCAAAATTCCCAGGTGGCATGAGGAGTGCAGCTGAGCTCTGAGAGAAGAGAAAATTCTCGGGCTGGGGGGCATATGGCAAGTGCCAGCGCTGCAGCCCTGTGCCAGTAAACCGCTTCCATTCACACATCAGTTCCTGGCTGCAGTCGTCCGCATTCAGTGGGAGAGCCATTTCCCAAATGGGGACACCCCATTATTTCCCATGCTTCATGGTAGAGCTGGGTGAGCTTCTTGACTCACCATTCACTTCTGACCCAATATGGCACCAAGTGCCAAAAACTTGAAGATTATTACATCTCTCATAAGCAAAGGATATCACACTGCCTTAATACACCAAATTCTTGCAAAGATTGAAACTGTGATAAAAAGACAGTGTTTCTCCAACTGTTCCTCATACATTTCGGTAGCAGAGGGAATAATCCTACATGCCTGTTCCTATGGTTTGTACTGTACTGCCAATTTACTTAATGTTCAGATAAGTAACACCCCTCCCCCACCATTTTCTCTTGCTTTGATTTTAAAACAGCAAATGCTAAGCTGAAAGAAAATTGTTTCACTTAGCCAGATTTGTTTGGCTAAATCATCCCTGTGCCTCTGGAACCACTGTCTCAGTGCATCCGACAACATCTGGCAAACAAGCAGTGATATATTGTAATGTTCGCAAGACCATATGGCAATGCATCTTCAAGGTCATCAGCAGGTATGTATGCATGTGTGAGGACTGAGGTGGGGGAGGTGTGGCCCCTATTCTCTCTTCCACCCACTGGAGAATCATCAGATTCACTCAGCCATGGGTAATGAACAAATGTGCTTTATTGCTCTACTTACAGACATCTGATTGGGTTTCAACAGAAGATGGACGGAAGTTACTCCAATCAAATTAGCAACAGCCCATTTCACATCCCCCAAGGAAGCAGCATCTCCTATCACAGTACAGCCCTCTTCTTTCCAGCCACTCCTACTAATGACCAGAAAAAGAGGGAGAAGGGGGCAGAGAAATCTCATATAAAAGTGTACAATCAGCCAGAAATCAATATTCAGAGAACATAACCAGAAATTGCTGTCAAACATTTTCTGATGTTTTGCAGCTACCATACCCAAATCAGTCTTTACCAGATTTGTTATTAAAAATATTTATTTTCTTGGTTTTTTTGGAATATGGATATATTGTCCCCTGTCCTATTTCTGTTTCAGGGCAGTACAACCTGAATAAATCTATAAGACCTCTCATTTATTACTTCAAGTGAAGAGTGCCCAAAATTCAACTGGAATCCAAAACTGCAGCACAATTCATTCAAGGATTGGCCCTACATTTAGGCAGCATGAAGCAGCTGCTTGGGCAACAGAGACTTAGTGTTGCAGAGATGTTGGAGAACATGGAACTGATGACCTAGGGAAGTGGAGGACTGTCCCACACTAGAGGCATTCAAGATGCAACTGGGCAGCCATCTGAGAGGGATGCTTTAACTTGGAGTCTTGCACTGAGCAGTGGGTGAGACCCAGTGACCCTCTGACTCCTTCCAACTATGACATTGATGCCACATTTGTCATTGATGATGACATTGTGACATTTCTATGATTCCGTGACATTGTTGGCTGTGCTACATGTCTTGCCCTGTTCCCCTAAGCAAGCCCATTGCCTGTTGGGAAAGAAGAGGGAGTTATTTTTGACACGCTTTCCTGGGCCAGGCTAGTCTTTGGATTAGAGTGGCGAAGCCTGGGAAATGAGGTCTGCAGGCCTAGAAATGGTGGCGGAGGCACAGCGCCTCTCAGGGCTGCCACTTCCAGGTGTTCATAGACACCCTGAGTACTGACCAGGTTTGGAAGTGTGAGGAGGAGACATGGGAGAGGAGCCAGAGGAACCTGGTCTGATCCTTGATCCCATGATGTGGTGTCAGGAGAGAAGGACTAGCGAATCAGAAGGCCTGCATAGAGCTAAGAGGCCTGCCCATCCTGAGATGGGCCCTCCCAGAGGGGAAGCGCTTTCAGAAAGGGGGGTCCTCAAAAATAGTTTCCAGTTTGGGTTCAAGCTGTTGGAAGCTGAGTTGCCCCTTCGTTCTTTTTGTTCACAGACACTTATTTGTCAAAAGGACTTTATTTCCAAGGTACAACCAACAAAGGAAGAGTTGGACCCATCCAAAGAGTCAGTGCCAATCTAGCCCCTTGAAAGCAGGCCAATAGCAACTGTCTCTCTCATTCCCAGCATTGCCTCGGTGCTGTGGACAATGCTATCCCATCAACCGTACTGAAGCTCAGTTCAACTCCAGGCTGGCCAGCTCTTGTATATGAGCTAGGGAAAGGCACCATCTTTGTGAGCCACCCAGAGAACACCAGCTATTGGGTGGCAAAAAAATGCAATAAATAAATAAATCCATACCTGGTCCTTTGCATCAGATAGCAAAATGGTTTGGGCCATTCCTGATTCATTCTTTCCACTCCTGTATACCACTAATCAAATATTCAGGGAAAAAGTCACAGGGTATTCTAGAGGCCAGTCCTAGCAAAAGATTTAAATCCACGAGTAACCGGCCTTGTTTTGCAGCTGACATCTGACAAATGATGTGTGTTTTATACCATTAAAGAAGTATGAAAAGCTCTGGACAGCTTGTAACTGTAGAGTTGAGGAGGTCACAAGCAGAAAACATCCAAGGTCGATGCATGGGAGGAATGCCCATGAAGTCAAAGAATAGCATTTTTCTTTTCTTTTGGAATCCACTTTTGGAATATCAACTACTCTGCCCTTGCACTTGGGATTCTCCATATGTTTCTATCCAGAACAAGGACACTTGGAAGTCAATTCAATCTTCTATCAAGATGGTGCAGAGACTCAGTGATTTGTTTTCTAGAACCTCTATTCCATAAGGGTTTATGGGGATTTTCACGCAGGACAAGGAGAGTAAATTGAGCCATTTCTTTAGATTATACATCAGGGAAGTTTTTCCTTCTCATTTCCTCAGGCTGCCAAAGAGGATATATCCTATTATGTTTTATCAACAAAATCTTGCTTATCTTTAAGTTTCCATGTGATTTATGGCATACTTTTTGGAGAATAAGTTGAAAAGTTTTTATGGATTAAACACATGTTTAAGGCTATAAGATATTTATTTTTGAGGGTCTGCATCACACTCTATGGGCTCCACATCTTTTCATATTTTAAGTGTTCACTGGCCAAATTAATACAGTATATTACTTGGGAAACTCTCTATCTGCAAGAGGAAGAAAATTAAACTATTTGTCATTTATCGGAGCACTCGGCTTTCATCCCAAGAATGTAAAACTGGCACTTATGCCATCTTCTTCAGTACCTTGCTGCAAGCACTGGCAGATAAAAGGGATGTTAGTATGCTTAAATGTACTAAGAGAGCACAACACTTCTGGAATGAAAGATGCTTGAAACTGACACTTTCTTACCCCCGGCTACATTTCCAATTGGCCTGAATCAAAGCAAACTTGAAGCATTCTGCAATTGTGGGTATTGCTTCCCTAATTACCATTTAATTTTCACTTTTCCTCTTATGAAACTAGTGTTAAAAATGAAAATGAATCAGCAATTAGGAGACTAATTGTAACAACAACGCAGTTCTCAACAACACACAAAGCTTGTGAGTAGCTAGATGAAATCCAAGGATGGGAACTTAACAATAGTCAGCACACTTTTTTTCAGCTGCACGGTAAAGTTAGTTTACTTTCTAATCTGATCTACTTCACAGGATCGGAGGGGCTGTGACACATTTTCCATAGTTTTATCCTAAAAGGACTCAGAACATGGGCCTTCACAATTTTTTTGCAACACAAGGACAATTTATATCCATCCATAACATCATCCATTCACTTATTCATCTGTTTCATTTCCATGCTGCTCCATAGCTGAAGTTTTCTAGAGAACAGGCCTACCATTTCTCAAAGATCTGGTGGTGGAGCAGTGGTGAAGGCCAAGGATCAGGTCTATCAAAGCAGGTACACCTGTTAACTACCATTACACTCCTACTTATCCATTGTTTTCAGTCTTGTCCATCAATGGGTTTCTTCTGGGTAGCAGTGATGTTTTTCCATCCATGGCTGAAACTCTCAATTCCTCGCTGGGTTCCCTCTCCCCATCCCCAGCACTTAATTATTGTCAGTCCTTCCATTAATTTTCCACCAGTCAGTTTCCACCAACTGCTCCTTTTCCAGTTCATTACCCCAAAAGGATGCATCACGTATAAATAAATTCCTCTTAGTAGATTTAGCCCTCACACCAAAAATTGTTGTCCTACACAGGTGGTCACCTCAGCTCTGTTTTGTTCAAAAGTGTTACCACCCAAGTTCGTTAGGCAAAATCTGATCTCTGAACTTACAAAGCAGGGGTGGAGCATGGGAAACGCAATTCCCCAGCCACTCCATCCATCATTGCTTCTTCTTGTTTCCTTCCACCCCTTCTCCTAGCATGTGGACTACAGCTGCCACTGTCTACGTTGCTTGTACCCCTTAACACCTTGTGTCATATAGCTTCTGTTTGCTCAGTCCTTCTTGCTTGCCCACTGCCATGGGCTCCCCTTCTACCTCCTCACAAAACAGTGGATACCTGAAGGAGCACCTTCTTCCCTATGTGCCCTCCTGCCCCTTGAGATCTGAGGCAGTGGTCCTTCATTGGGACCCCTCCTTGAAAGGAATTAGGAGGGTCGCTACCCAGAGGAGGGACTTCTCTGCAGTGGAATCCCGACTGCAGAACACACTGCCCAGAGAGGTTCGCCTGGCGCCAACACTTTTTATCTTTGGTGCCAGGTGAAACCCTTTTTATTTTCCCACTATTTTAATTGTCAATTGTCTTAATTTATGGTTTTATATTTATTATTGGATGCTGTGCTACTTTTATCTCTTTATCCTATTTTGTTGGTGTTCTTGTAAACCATCCTGAGATGTCAGTGATGGGACAGTATACAAAAGTTTTAAATACATAAATAAAAATCTAAGGATAAATAACAAAGCACTCTTTTTTATATGAACTTACCAAAGTTCACTTTTGTTTTCCTTAAACAAAGTGGAAAGAACTTGGGATGGATGGATGGATGGATGGATGGATGGATGGATGGATGGGCAAAACTGACATATATATCTATCCAAAAAGAAACAGCAAGTGGGTCAGCTGAGGGGACCAATGATAGCTCAAGACACTCTTGCCCACTCCTTCAGACACTCAAGGGTCTCAGCCTAAGATAAGGAAGTTGAATCTCCAGTCCATGGGCCAAATATGGTCTGCTGGGCTACAATCTGGCCCTCTAGGATTCAAAAGAAATAAAAGAAATAAAAATAGATCTTACTGAAAACGTTTTTCGACATTAAGCTGTTTTACATTCTTGTATATTGGAATTTTAAGCTGTTTTAAACTTGTCCATTGATATTTTTGTTGTTGGTGCATTTGTATTTTAATTGTATCTTTTGTATTTTTATTAATTGTTGTGAACCACCCAGAGCACTTCAGCTCCTGGGTGGTATAGAAATGAAATATTTATTTATTTATTTATTTATTTATTTATTTATTTATTTATTTATTTATTTAAAGCTTTTCTATTCCGTCCTCTTACCAAGAGTCTCTGAAATAAATACCATTGTCAGTTTCATCTTCTTCACACACTACTCCATTTAGCTGAGCAGATTGTCATTCCCTACTTTTCAAGGATCTTGTCAGTTTCAGCCTCCACTTTATTACTTCCCAAGGAAATTGACAAGCAGGGAATGGGGTTTTGCTGGGCTAAATGAAGATCCTGTCCCCCAGACTATGGTAACAGTATGAATCTGATCTCCTGCACTTATCCTAGAGAGAAAGAAAACCATAGCTATTATTACAGCTTTAAAATAATGTAAGCTTTCAGCCTTAGATTGGAAGGCATTTCTAAATGTCCAAATATCACCTGAGGCATTCTGGTAACTACTGAAATACTGAATATTTATTCAATCTATTTTTATCCAAGCTTTCCTCCAAAACAATCAAAATGTTCATAATTTCATTCCTGTTAGGAATGTGAATTCATCTTAGAATCATAAACTTGTTGAGTCGGAAGAAACCATTTAGACCAACCGTACAGAGAGGAATCCACCTCAAGCATCCTTTAAGGTGGCTCTCCAGGCTTTCATAGAATCATAGAAGAGTAGACTGGGAAGGGACCATGAAGGCCATCAGGTCCAACTCCCTGCTGTTGCAGGACACCGGTTTGCACCAACTCATTCAGATGACTTTCCTGTTTCTTTCTGAATATTTCTAGTGTGGGAGAGCCCACCACCTCTCTAGGCAACAGGTTCCACTGTCATATTGTTCTGACAGTGAGGGAACTTTTCCTTATATCTATCCTGAACCTGGGTTGTATCAATTTGACTTGATTATTCCATGTCCTACATTCTGGTATCAGCAAGAAGAGATCTTGACCTTCCTCTTTGTGACATGCTTTGAGGTACTTATAGAGGGAGATCATGTCCTCCCCCAGTCTTCCCTTCTCAAGGCTGAGTAGACTCCAGCCACAAACACATCCCTAGGCACTTGGTTCCATGGTTGGATACTCTACTAGCTAGGTTTCCCTGATGTTCAGCTGAACTCTGGAGTCCTATGATAGAAGTCCATCATTTCACATTGTAGTATCATGGATGATAGAGAAGATGCTGTGGTCTTTTTCTGTGTGACAGCCCTTTAGGGACTTGGCAAGTCCTATCTTATCCCCAAAGTCTTCTTCTGGTATTGAGTTTTATAAGAGGTGTGCTATTTAAATCAGCTCACTTTCTGTGTAGAAAGTAATCTAGCACACAGTAGGGCAGAGAATGCAGGACTGGTATTTCCCATTAAAAGAATCAGGCTAAATCCGCACCGTTCTTTCTTAGAATGATTTCCCAGCGATACCTGTGGCAGTGATCTGTATCAAGGGACTTGCAGGCAACTTTCTCCAGAGCACATATCCAATTAATCACAAGAAAAGAGGGGGACCAGTAGCTGCTACAAGAGTTTTGAATGATTACTTTACCGTTCAAGTTAACAGACCACCTCTGAAAGGTCTGGAAAGCTTAGCCTGCCTCACACAGGGACAGTACGATTGAAAGACAGTTAGTTGGGAGATTCCGGGTGCTGCAAAATGCCTGTTAATTTGGAAGACATTGGGACAGAGAAAAAAGAGGGGGTGGAAGATTGCTCATTTCTCAAACTTTGCTTCCAGTGTTTACCACCAGATGGGGACTCCAAACATCTTTAAGGGACAAATTCACAACAACAAGAACAACAGCGATGTCAGCAACAACAATGACAACACAAGCAAGTACCAGAAAAACTCGCCTTCCATTGGAGACGCTTCAGTGTGAGGAAAGGAGCAACTTGGTGGAGTTGTTGTAGTCCTGGGCAGATGGGCAGCTGAAGGTGTCCATTTTACGTTCCATTGGTATCCTATCTTAGGATGCCTGTAAATTCTTGGTGAGCTTCAAAACCAGTCCTGCCAAATGCTTCTATATGTGAAAATTAGGTGCTTTACTGGGTGGAATCAGTTTACTTTATGAAGAACTGTAATTCAGTCATTTCAAGGTCAAAGGACAGGGCTTTGCTTCAGAGCTTGGTTAGTTAGTGCTAAACAGTGCATTCCTGAGGTCAGGGCTGGTAATCAAAATTAGGGTTTTATGATTATCTAGAAAACATCCAGCACCCTAAAACCTAAATAAAGGAGACAGATTAAAGACAGGATGATGAAAAGCACAATAGCAGACTAAAAAAGCCACCAGCTGAACACACTTGCTTATGTGCTGAAAGATTGCTTGAATAGACATGGCATGGATTCTGTTTTTATTGCTTCCAAATATGTGAAGGAGACAGTATTTATTTATTTGTTTGTGATATTTATATGCCGTCCTATTGCAAATAGCCTCAGGACAGCTTACATAATAAAATACAAATATCAATATAAATAAATTATAACAAAATGGCAACATAAAAATCAACATAAACAAATCAACCCACTCTGGCTGCAGTTAAAAATATATTAAAAATACCATATTAAAACTTATTAAAATATTGATGAAATAAAAAGGTCTTAACCTGGCACCAAAAAAACATAATGATGGTGCCAGGTGGACCTCTCTGGGGAGTGCATTCCATAGATGGGGCGCCATCACAGAGAAGGCCCTCCTCCAGGTGCTCTGCCTCCTAATATCTTTCACAGAGGGTTCCCGGAGGAGGGCTTCTGCTGCTGATCTCAGGGGGCAGGAGGGCAAATAGGGAAGCAGGTTCCATTAGGTGTCCAGGTCCCAAGCCATTTAGGGCTTTATAGGTAATAACCAGCACCTTGAATTGTGCCCAGACTTCAATGGGAAGCCAGTGGAGTGGATAGAGGACTGGGGTTCTATGAGAATAACGCCCAGTCCCCATCAGCATCCTGGCAGCTCTTTTCTGCACCATCTGAAGCATCCGTACTGTCTTCAAGGGCAGTCCCACATAAAGCACGTTACAGAAATCCAACCGGGAAGTAACCATTGCATGTGTCACTGTCGCTAGGCAATCGTCCTCCAGGTAGGGACGCAACTGATGAATAAACCAAAGCTGAAGGAAAGCTCTCCTTGCCACCGCAGTCATTTGAGCTTCCAAGGACAGCTCCGGGTCGAGGAGCACTCCCAAGCTCCGGACCCTGTCCCACCACCAACCATTCCAACAACTTGCCCAAAAACGGGATGTGGGCCACTGGTCTATAATTGGCGGCCATCTCTGGATCCAGGGATTCTTTAGGACAGGCCTGATTACCGCCTCCTTTAAAGGAGCGGGCACCTGGCCATCCCTCAGAGAGGCGTTAATAACCTCCAGGATACAGGAACCAATCCCGTGTTTGGCTTTGGTCAGCAGCCATGAAAGGCAAGGGTTGAGTAAGCAGGGGGTAGGGTGTACTTGTCCAAGCACCTTGTCCACATCATCGGGCCACAATAACTGAAACTCCATTAATACCTGATCAAACAGAGTCATTGGCATCTCCCCTAAAGGATCTGAATCAATTGTGGAGTCCAGCTTGTGACGAATCTGAGTGATTTTCTCCTTAAAGTGCTGGGGAAAGTTGTCACAGCAGGCCATCGACAGTGGTACAGGATCTTTCTTAGGGCCAGGATGTATCAGTCCATGTAACACTCGGAACAGCTCCTCTGGATGGCACTGTGAGGAGGCAATGGAAGTGGAGAAGAATTTCTTCTTCACCGCCCTCACCACCACAGCATAGGCTCAATAATGAGCTCGTAGGCATGTTCGGTCAGATTCATCCCATGATTTCCTCCATCTACGCTCTAGACGTCTCCCAACCTGCTTCATTGCCCATAATTCAGATGTGTACCATGGGGATGGATGGGCTCTGCCCAGCAGGAGTGAATGCTTAGGAGGATTGTGTCAGTTGCTCTGGCCATTTCCCCATTCCACAGTTCGACCAGAGCATCAACAGGAGTGCCAGCTTCATCAACCAGAAAATCCCCCAGAGCCTTCAGGAATCCATCCGGATCCATCTGGCTCCAAGGGCCAACCATCACAATCTGGTCTGCACCCTTATAGAGAGAAGGGCCAGCTCCAAGCTCAAACCTCACAAGGAAGTGATCTGACCTTGACAAGGGAGTCAGACACAAATTCCTCACCCTCAAATCACCCTCTTCCTGCCCTGTTGAGAAAACCAGCTCTAGCCTGTGACCATGTTCATGGGTTGGGCCTATGACATGTTGAGACAGCCCCATGGCCATCATGGAAGCCATGAAGTCTTGAGCCGCCCCGGTCAGAACAGTCTCAGCATGGAGATTGAAGTCGCCCCGGACCAACATCCTGGGGGTCTTCAACACCAAGTCCGAGACGATCTCCGTCAGCTCAGGCAGGGAGTCTGATGGGCAGAAGGGTGCACGGTACACCAACAGACTCCCCAATCTGTCTTGGTCGCCCAGCGCCAGGTATAAGCACTCGAGACCTGGTCTTGAGTGCACAGGAAGCCCCGTGAGGGAAATAGAAGCACAGTAAATTAAAGAGACCCCCCCTCCCCTCCCTTCTGAACATGGCTGGTGCCAAACTATATACCTGGGCAGGCACAGCTGAGAGAGGGCTACATCCTCCCCCTCTCCCGCCCAGGTCTCTGTAATGCAAGCCAGGTCAGCCCCCTCATCCACAATTAAGTCATGGATGAGGGATGTTTTATTATGGACCAACCTGGCATTAAGCAGCAACACTGTCAGGCCTGAGGGGTGGTTGATAAGCTTACCTGGAGCCTTCCGGTTGGGGGAATAAACAGAAGGAGGAACCATCTGTCCCTCCTTCTTCTATGCCGACATGTTAATCCCCCAACGCCATATCAACCCTTGCCCGACACCACCCCAATGGTGGCACCCACGCACTCCCCAGGCAATCCCATAAAAGCAGCAGCCAGAAGTGGAGTCACTAAAATGAATCCAATAAAATACAGTTTAAAACCCTCCTACCCACCCACTACAAAACACACACGCACAAAGTTCCTGGCCCAGCCCAGCCCCGCACGGCCCCAAATGGTGACGATGCCCTTGGGCCAGGGGTCTCAAACTCAACTGACCTGGGGGCCGCTGGAAGTAGAGTCTGGGTGCGGCTGGGCCACATCAAGTATTCCACCACCGCGGTGGTGGTGGGCCGCTCATCCCCCGGCTGGCCCGGGCGCTGCTGGCACTTTGAAGGCCACAGGGCCCCTCCCCCATGCCCTGCCCGTCCCAGCAATTGGCCCGTGGGCCGCGAGTTTGAGACCCCTGCCTCAGGCCATCGCCCTTCGGCTGCATCCAGCAAGTTAATCCTGCGGCCCCTCCCTGTGCCCCGCCCCCAATCCGGCGGAGCTGCCACCCACGCCAAGGGGGGAGGGGGGCAAGGGCAGGTCCCACAGAGAACTCGCCGGCCAAGATGGAGGGCCCGCAGGCCAGCAGCGTCCCCAGTCCCCGGTCCCGCAGTGGCTGCTGTCCGTCCGTTGGGCAGCAGCGGCAGCAGCGGGCGGGTCGGTGTCTGCAGGCAGCGGCAGTGGTGGTGTGCAGCCCAGTATAAAGGCCAATGAATGTCTGCACTATCAAAAGGAGAATTTATCAGCCCAGATGCTGGTGGACTGAAATTGTCATCAGTCCAGGACAGCATAGCTAGTGGTAAGGAATTATGGGAGCCACAACCCAACAAGTTCAAGATGGCCACTCATTCCCCATCACTAATGTCACTCGCCGCAGTGCTTAAGAGCCCTGGGAAACATACCCTTCAATGGATCCCCTCCCTTGGTAAGTCTACTTCCCCCTGCCGTGGTCACCTCTTGAGTCACTGCTCTATCTGCATCCTGCTTGCCTGGCAGGGAGCAAGTTCGCAGTAGCATCTCCTACTGCCCTTCTCATCCCCACCACCCAATAGGCAAGTAAACAGGTAGGCTGCAATGGGGAAGTGGAAGAGAAGGTTGAGGGGAGTCTTTCAGATGACCTTTGCAAAACGTGGACCCTTGGCAGGCACCCAACCATGCCTACCTTTGACACCATCCTGCTTATCTAAATCTGAGTATGAATCATTTTTGTTTTGTCCTTTGTTTTGCTTTTAAGCCACCGAATGTGCTTTGCAATTGCTCTGGAGCTTTATCCTGGCAATTCCAAACAAAAAAAGAGGAAGATTAAAAGAGCTTATCCCACTCGCCTCTGCAGTGATGTGGTTGTTTCCGGGATGTGCTGTAAGCTCAGTTGCTGGGACCTCTGTGGAAGCGATGTACGGATGTTGTAAAATTATTCTGCCTAGGATTTGTGCCTTGTCCAGCAGCTTTCATTCCATCAACCACTCACTGAAGGAATCAGATTTTGTGCAAATCCATTCACACGGAACTTCACAAACTCTCCAAAGTGCACAAATCCTTCTAATGCATGCAAATCCTCCAAAAATGCTTTTTTTTTTTTTTTTTTGGTTTATTATATAGAGAAAATGCACATTTTTGGCCCGGGTTTTTGTTTTTGGGTTTGACAGGCTCCTCATCTTTAACAATTAAATTGTATATATTATATTATATTTAATATTATATTTAAAGTTAAAAGTTGTACCTAGTGAATGTAAGATCCGGTGAGTGCAGGTGGATGGCAATCTCATTCAGTTCATTGATTGATCAGAGTTCAACAAATGTTCAGAAATGTTGCCACAGGATGGAAAAACTTGAGATTTTAAAAACTGCAACACTGGAGGAAATTAAACCAGTGCAGTTGCTCATCCATACAATGAGTGCCCAGACAGACCTTTCCCTCCATTTATTTCAAACCTGATACACCAGGAATGGAGCAAATAAATAGAAAACAGCAGGATCTGCCTACTTTTGGGAGCACAGAATGCATGGCTGTGAACTGGAGCACCACCACCTGCACGGTGTCACCGACAAGCTGCTAATGTTGTGCCCTGGGAGCGTGCAGAGTGCAAAAGGGGTGGCAGGGCACAGCTGACCGTGTGCAGCATGCCACTCGCTTTGCTGACATGCAGGTCACCCAAGCTGCATTCTCCACAATTATTTTCCACTCTGCAGAACATCAGGGCTAGCAAAGACAGTGCAGCATGCAAGAAAGGATCATAGGGGAGAGGTTTTGGCTTATATGTACAACTCATGACCTAACAAGTTGAGTTCCATAATCCACAGGGGACGCACTGTGCCTTCACACAGTACGGCACGTTTGTTCATTGAAGACAGCCAGTGGAGAAAAATCAATGTGGACCTTTGCGCCTGGAGATAATTTATTTCCTGCCCAAAATGCCTCAGGTAGAAGATTGCACACCTTAAAGAGTGGTTTACTGTGAAGTGATGTTCAACTTGTTCTTGAGGGTTCTGCCCTCCTCCCAAAGAAGTTTGGGGTGATCTTGGGCCCAGCAATGTGACTAGAGACACAGGCAGACTTGTGCTACGAACAAAATTTTATCTGCTTAGACCAATATGCCAAGAACATTCTGATTTGGACAGGGATAGCCTGGATAAAACTATCCCTGTTCGGGCAATCTGTTGCCTAGACGGCTGCATCACATTAAAACATTATGTGAGAGGCAGCATTTGAAGATCTGGGAACTTCCATCAGTCCCAAATACCACTGCAAGATACCCAGGATGACTGAAGCCACGTACAGGAGGGAGCGACATGTATTCTGTGGAACATCTTCCTGAGTGTCCATCATTACAGGGGCAAAGATCCTTGCTAAACCTGAACTGTCTATGCTTTATGGATTGTCAAGCATCCTTCTTTCCACCACCTGCTCAATGAAAGAATCCAATTTTTTAATGGACATACCAGAATTTGGTTCCACTCATATGCATTAATAGTGTGTGCATTAGTCCAGGTGTGCATTAGTGCCAATTTGCCACAAATAGTTATATAAAATAGTCTGCAAGTCTGTGGAACCCACTGGGCTGAAAAAGCCAATCCACTATGGAATTGAATTCTTAGAAATCTAAACTCCTTGAAAGCTGGTGGATATTTCTTTGATGCCCCTAGCTGGCAGAGAGGGAGGGAGAGGGAGAGAGAGGGAGAGAGAGGAGGGGAGGGGGGGAGGGAGGGAGAACATTATGCAATCATGCACCCATGGAATCTAGCAAGCTACACTCCACTTTGGATTTGAATTTGCCCATCTTCAGCTGCAGCCACTACTGATTTTTTCTGAAGGTCTACGGACCCTCCTAGGAAAATTATGCTATCTGCGTGGGCTCTATGTAAGTAGTATTCTACCTGCTTAAAGATTATCTCCAGCATTTGGAAATAGTGTGGTTCTGGTGTATTCAATCCTGGAATGGAGGATGTCAGAGGAACCCTCTCTTGAAGGGCAAGCAGGCATGAGGAGGTTGTAGGTTCACACAGGATGTATCTGCAGGTGCTTCGCCCAATGGCTATGTGCTTGCTCTCTATGGGAAGGGACCATGGTAGTGGTGGGGTCACTCTGCAACTTTCTCACATGTGTTTTCAGCCAATTTGGCTTATTGTAAATCTCCCACGCACCCAAAGAGTCCATGCAGCCTGCGGTTGTGCTGTTCCATTCTCTGCATGTATGGCTCATCTGGGAGAGAACAGGGCTGCAGAGACGATGGAGCAAAAATAGCATCTAGGCACCAACTGAGTTCTCCAAACTATTTGGACATCCATTCAGAGATGTTTCCCTCTCTCCACCAAGGAAATAAAAGTTGTACAGCTGAGCAATTTTTGCTGGTTTCCAGATTCCTTTTGCGGGCTAAAATTGAGCTACAGACAGATTGTTCAGAGAATTTAAATGGGGAGAAAGTCCCATATGCTGTGGGGAAAATTGGATTCAAGCCAAAAAATTAATAGAAACAGTTTAGATGCTGCCTTGTTTCCATCTCTAATTAATATTTATATGCCAGTTCCAGGGAGATGGCTGTTTGTTTAACAGCATTTCTGCAGTTCTTAATGCAGCTGTATTCTAGTGAAGGTTTACTTAGTGTAACTTTCTTTAAAAAAAAATCCTGTTCATTCTATTTATGCTACTAAGTGGTTTTAAATGCACCTTTAAAAGAAACTGTTAAGGTGGCTTTGTACAAATCTTTAGCATCTCAGGATTACTATCCCTTTCCTCGGTTTATTCCTTTTTTTCTTCCCATCCAGTATGGAAAATGTTGCCATGTGACTCATACAGTTAGAAGGGACCTAGCAGGCCATTGAGTCCAACCACCTGCTCTGCTCATCCATCACAATTTCAACCCAGCCTGACCCTGCTTAGCTTTCAAGATAAGGCAGGATCAGCCACCTCAGGCTGGATGCTGCCCAACTGAGCCATAGCACCACACAGTCATAAGATAAAACTCAATAAAATCGAATGACAACATATTAAAATACAATGTTAATAAAATATGGATAAAAATA
The DNA here is from genome assembly GCF_004798865.1 of Varanus komodoensis. Classification (NCBI taxonomy): domain Eukaryota; kingdom Metazoa; phylum Chordata; class Lepidosauria; order Squamata; family Varanidae; genus Varanus; species Varanus komodoensis. The sequence continues at coordinate 57,527,512 of NW_025335941.1, read as the reverse complement.
CAGTGCAGAAGGTTGAGTGGCATTAACTATTAACATATTTTTTTAAAGGAAGGTCTTCACCTGGATCCAAAAGTAATAGAAGGAAGGCGCCAGGCGGCTCTCCGTGGGGAGTGCATTTCAGATGTGGGGAGCAGCTACAGAAAAGGCCCTGCTCCTAGCGGCCATCCCGCTCACCTCTGTAAGGGATGGCTCACACAGGAGGCCCCCCTGCATAGATCTCAGAGGCTGGGTCGGCACATACGGGTGCACGCACTCGCTAAGATAACCAGGGACTAAGTCATTTAGGGCTTTATATGTCAACTCAAGCCCCTTGAATTGGGCCTGGGCCACAGTTGGTAACCAATGCAATTCTTTCAGTAGAAGTGTTATGTGGACCACTCTTGGGACTCCCGTCACCAACCGAGCAGCCCTATTCTGTACCCGTTGTAATTGCTAGACTGTCTTCAAGGGCAGTCCCATGTAGAGCGTATTGCAGTAATCTATTTGGGATGTTACCAGGGCATGGGTGACTTTTTTCAGGCTGCCTGTCCAGGTAGGCAGCCTGAAAAAAAAGCTGGTGTATCCTCCGTAGCTGGAGGAAAACACGCCTCGGCACCAAGCTCACTTCATGTTCCAGGGACAAACCTGGGTCCAGGGGCACAATATTTTGTGCTGCAATATTTTGTGCTTGCTTGGTAGCTTTGTCTGTGTGTAGATAGCCAGTCATTGAACCACAACTGGCTGTTTCTTAGTAAAGCACCACTGGGTCTCCACTGACTTCATTCAGTCAGGCTTTCATTGGGTCCTCCTTGCAAGGAAGAAGGTCCAGTTAAGTGCTGTTACAGCACCTCTGTGAAGAAAGTGCTATGGTTCATTGACCGTTTGGCTATGTTAAACCAAGTACAGACAGGAGGAGGGGGGGAGGGGGGGGAAGGGGGAGGGGAAGGGGAAGGAGGAGACCCATTACTTTTTCTACTCATGTTCTTAAACTCTTGGAAGCCATGGCTCTTCACTACCCAGAATTATATCGTGACTACTGAGCAAAGTGCTAAACACTATCCATCTTTATTTCAACACATATGATTGGGATCTATTTAACTAGGTGAAATTGCTGCTGAAACTCAGCAAAATGATAAAAAATAAGCTTGACTCACAATAGGGTCATGTGAACAAGCTATGTGCATTGTTGTTGGAAACAATGGATGAGAAAATTGAAGCAATGTCTGTGTTGATTCCATTACAAACCATCTCACTTAACACAATCCACCAAGGCAAAGTAGTGAAAAAAGGTGAGAAGAAAGTAGTTAGACCACACTTTCCCAATGTGGTGCTTCTCAGATGCTCTGGACTACATTTCCCAGCATTCCTAACCATTGTATATGTTGTCTGGAGTGGAGAGGAGGTAAAATCCAGCTGGAACATGCTGGCTGGGCCTGATGAGAGTTAAGAGCAACCAAGTTGCTGAAGGCTGAATTACACTACACAGCATCTTCCATGTGAGCTCTTCTGTACATAGAACAACTGCAGCTTATTGCAGCTTTTCTTTGCAAGGTGCCATGTTCAGACCCCCTCAGCTTGGCCTGGGGAATTGCTGCCTGTCATTGTAGACCATGTACCAGCAACCCAGATTGATCACTAGTCATGTGACTGAATAAAATACAGCCTGCCATGTACTTCTCTGGGTCTCACTAGAAACATATATTGAAATGTGCAGGTTGTCTTCTGCAGAGTGCTAGGCAGCTGGTGGCAAGCCATACTTTTTGACCTATGTATCCCATGTTCCTTCACCATTGGCTAGGGCTGATGGGAGTCATAGGACAGAACATCTGGAGGGTCCCATGTTGCCCAAGCCTACTCTACATCCATGACTACTAGATTTTGTTGGTTTAATTTTCAGAAATGTGATGCATCTCCTCTACTTTTAGGTGGCAGATTCTAAACCATCTTTTCAGAGAAAACTTAGTCCTATAGAAATCCATTAGGGTCAACATAGCGGTGAGAAATCTGTGTCCCACTGATCTGAACAGGGTCTGAGCATGACTACGTTTCTCTGGATTGGACCCTGAAACTTTTTCAAATTAAATTTCCCTACTCCTTCTCTGAGTCATTCCTCATTTGTCTAAGTCTTAGGGAAAGCACAGTACTCATAATATAACATAGTATTTCAATTATGGCCTCAGCAGTGCTCTAGAGAGCAAAATAATTATCTTGCCTGGTTTATATGCACTATACCCATCTTCCTCATCTTTCTTGTCACTGACCTAGAATACAGTATCTAAAATCCATGTAACATTTGTTCCAGTTCACATTAAGGCTTAATTACTTTCTGAATCAATTGCAACCCATTATTTATTAAAACTCCAAGCTTACTTAGGCTAGATAATTTTTGCTGTTCAGTGTCCTGCAACACATCTCAGAACCATACCTCCTCACCTTCTTTCTGCTACAGAAAAGGGCCAGGAGATGGAAAAAGCTCTGGATTTCTTTTTCATCCACATGCATTTTCTTTTAGCTATCAAGCTATTTCTCTCCTAGGTACAAAGCAATGTACAAATTTCACAACATTCTTAACAAAAGCAAACTGAAATGGAATTTCCATCCATCCGCACCAGCCAATTCAATAGTTACAGTTATTCACAGAACAAAGGAAGGCCAGGAAGGATCCGCCTGCCACACAACTTATGAAGATGTGGAGCTGGTCTTAAGACAAGATGTCACAACCGTAATTCCAAGCTAATATGGTTGAATATACAGGAATCCAAACACAGACTTTTAAGACCTGAACATTCATAGATGAACAAACCTGCCACTCTACCTTTCACCCACATTCAATTTCTTTTAAAAATTCAAAATATTTCTGCCCTGAGCATGAAGAAAATTGCACAGTTTAGAAAGTTCTTATTAAAAATGAAATGGAAAATATTTCTTGCCTGTCCTTGATTCACCTTGCTTTATGCACCGATCCTAATTCAACTGGAATAAAACATAGATCCAGATCCCCAGATCAAAGGCAAGGAGAGCCTTTCATGATCCTGTGCCCATTTTTTTCTCAGATCAAAACCATTGTGATTATGCTGTGCTAGCCACACACTCACAGCAAGAGAGTAGAAATACACTCTTGCTTGGCCTCTTCCAACTGCCAGGAGCCAGCCGTATAGGGACACTATTTTAACTTCCTAAAATGCACCTGAACAACATTCCATTGAGCAGGCCGGGGAATTAAGATGGCAGCTTGCTGGAACTGAATGGAATACAATGGAATACATTCTAAGGGATATATGCATGGAACCCGATTGGAATATTGTCGCTGCTACCAGCAAGGTTGAGTGACGTCTCAGATACTAGAAGATGCCCACTAAAACCTTTTTATTTAAGCAGCATTTTAAAATCAATAGTTTTTAACATTTAGTCTCTCTTGTTTTGTTTTGTGATTTACTGTTTAATTTGTTTATACATGGTTTTGTTTTTAATTCATTTATTGGAAATTGTTGTCTTTTAAATTGTCCTTTTAAAGCATTGTAAGCCGTCCTAAGATTTTTATGTAATAGAATGGCATATAAAAGCTTTTAATAAATAAATAAATTGTTTAATTTTTGTAAGCCTTCCAGAGTCTTTTTTGTATTGGACTTTTTAGTATTGCATGGCATATAAAAACTTTAAATAAATAAATGAACTTTTGCTGAGAGCAAACCTAATGCAGGTTCTTGGCATTTACATTCTCAGGCTGGTCTGCACATTCAATAAAATGAGATGCTAGTCTGATGACATGGGAGACATGATGCTGGACCAGTCTGCACGACACAGGAAGCCACGGTGAAAACTTGCTGTAGTGTTTCTGTGGTGTCATCAAGACATAGCTCTGGAGTTCCTGTGTGGTAGGATTGGTTTTCTGAAACCTCAGAGCAAATTCAGTTTGTTTTAAGGTTTCCATGTTTCATCATGGCTTCTTTGATCATCCAGATCTGGGATCACCATTTTACCATAGCTGGTATGGAAACACCATAGAGCTCCCTGGCAGGAGTGGCCATGACAGTAGACACATCTATTCTTTAGTCTCTATGGCCCTCAACTCCTGAACATCATACTTTATTCCCATTGGCTGAGTGATGTGACCGTCTCCCGCTTTACTTTGGAAACAGGAGGCAGCACAAAAATACACGGAAGGGGAAGGGGAAGTCATAACAAAACTGTTCATTTTCATTTAATAAAAATCCCTTTGGTGGCTGCAGTAACTGAGAAGCACCACAGACACGCAGGTGCACTTGGAGGAGTGCCTGCCACCACCAGCTGCAGTGGGTGGGGAAGAAGCCCTGTGCACCTGCTCACAGCACCCCTCTTTCATACCCTGCAGCCACCGGAGTTGTTGCCAGTTGCACAACGTTTGCAGACTTCTTCGCTCAACTTGCTTTGTGGGCCTGTGCTGAGCAAAGCAGGGATGGACTCCAAAATGGTTTATCCCGACTCTAGTGGTTAGTGCTAAGGGGCTGTGCTAAAGTACCCTTGGAACAGTTGGCTCTGAGAAAGGATTTGAAAGAAGAGAGGCATCCTGGATCAAGAGGAGGAAGCACATCGGAGCCGAAGAAAGTCACAAAACGAGGCTAAGGGATAGCCAGGCACTGATGTAAACGCAGTTGGCAAAACATCACTTTCCTGCTTAGGAGGTTCTGCATCTGTTTCCAACAGGAAGCAAGAGCTCGGCCTGCCATGCTGTTCTGTGTTACACCAGACAAAAGCCAGCCAGCATTGTCTTCGTGGATCTTCTTATCATGCTTCCACAACTTGCCATACATGGACAACCAGCAGCCACTCCATGATATTCCCAGACAATGTAAGGACAGCAGGCGTCTTGAAGTCCACAGTTCATGGGCGGTGGGATGCACCCCTCTTGCTGGGTCACACGTGGTGCAGATCTGCACAAGTATATATTAGCAGTCCTGCTCAACATCTCTAGTAAGTTTCTATATCTGCAAGTTATTGGACCATGCTGGCAGGAATATACTGAAAGTTGTTCCTTTTTCTCTCTAAACATGCAAAGGATTATGGCCCAAATGGCATGTCTTTGTGAGTCTTGGTCTGCACTGATAGGTTAGAATTCAATCTCAGCTCATTTTTGATAAGAAAGGACCATAAGTCACCCATGCTCCTTATTCAAAAGACAAAGACCTTGAGAATTTAACAATCTGAATGTGAATGATACCAAATCTGACATATGTATCCATCCAGCAGGTTGAGAAGTTGTAAAAGTCTGGATTTTAATCCCTACCAATTTAAATCCAGTGTTCAGTTGGGTTATCAGCTCTTTGTTCTAACAGGTTCTTCATCTTTCATGACTGCACGGCAGGTGAACACAATAGATGCAGCTACTGAATTCCTATTCTGTGTCTATTAAATTTCTACTGACTGTCTCCACTGCCAAAGAAAGAGGATTTCCTGTCAATATGGTTTTGATAAGACTTTTCCAATATCTGCAAAGCTCTTCATTTTGAGGACAGAAAGAACTTTTTAATGTGAATGCAGGAAGAAGAGGAATAACTGATTTTGCCTATCTCTAGTCTTAACATGACTGTCCCATATACTACCTGTTCTGAAAAGGTTATCAAAATACATAATAGAATAGTATCAATATGCAGAAGATCCTGCTATAATATCCTGAATTATATGCATCTCTCCTCTTCAAGGTTTTTTTTGTTTTTTTAAACAAAGTCTCTCCCATGCACTTCCAGTAAGAATGCATTTTAGGATCTGAACAATTTCCTGGAACATCCATTTGCTCCTGAATCATTTCCTTTTCACAGGGAGGAAGGGATGACTACATACCACAAGCATGAACAGCTAAGTCAAGAACTCACATTAAGAATTAAAAATGAAGCCAACCTGCTTAATCAATAAGCAGTTCCACAACACATTACAATTACAAAGTACCTTACCTACTGGGTAGACTTAACTGCACCCCTGGGTGTTTTTCCTCATATATTTTCCGTGGGCTCATTAAAAATTAATAACAATACTTCTTTCCACTTTGCTTTTTGATCGCACTGTAGGTCTTGAAACCTGAAGAGCCATGAATGAATCACATAAAATCCAATCATGCATGTTGTGGCAAAATGGGGACGGGTGAGTATTTCATTCAGTTGGGTTATATATATACAACTTAATGCAATCCATACTTTCTCCATAAAGAGGCCGGAAAGAGCAACTTTCATAAATTGGAGGCAATGGAGCTGAGAGGCTCAAGGCAGAAGACCTTAAATGCTTTGCTCTTGAAAGACTGGCTTTGAACTGTGTTCAGCCATATTTGTGGTGCCCTTTGAGGTTACCATGTCCTTTGTGAAAGGTTCCTCTTCAAGAGCTATATGGCAGGTGGGACCTCACAATCTTCCCCATGCTAGTAATAGCGATATCGGCTAGATCTGGTTGGTGAAGATGGATGAAAAATGCATTCACTTCCTTGATGAGAACTTAGCAACATTCACAAGAGATGATGGAAAAACTGGAGAACATCCTACAAGAGAGAAAATGCAGAATATCAAATGTGAATATCAAAAAAGAATATCAAACGTGAGAGAAAATGCAGATGACACATAGGTCAATTCCTATCTATCAACTCTTCAGATATTCCGTCCTGAAAAGAGCAAGCAGGAAAGAGCTTCATAGGTTCACTCCGATTAAACTATGTTGACCAGACATTTTCTTTTGAATGTTTTGGTCCATCTCTACATGGCTTTGTTCATGACTGCTGACCTAGAGATCACCAGAGCAGTGGCAGAATGCAATTTTAATATTTGCCCTGGACATTGAAAATAAGAAATAAATTAGGTAAAATAAAATAAATAAAATGAATTACACTCAGCTTAAATTAATCTATTTATCAAGCCACAGTCTCATCTGAATAAAAATATCTTTGTTGGATGGCCTTCAGAAGGTGAGTTAGATAAGTCTCCTTCTATAGGAGTTCCAGAACTTCAGAACAACCCCAGAGAAGGTCCTCTTTCATATTCCCACCACAGAGATCGGTGAGACAGAAAACTCCTTCAGCAAATCTGTGCACTTCAGAACATCATATTGTAGGAAAATTTGGTTGCATATAGGATATAAGGTACTGCAGGTGGCGCAGTGGTTTAAACCGCTGTGCTGCTGGGCTGGTTGATCGAAAGGTCACCGGTTCAAATCTGCACAACGGAGTGAGTTCCCATTGCTCCATCCCAGCTCCTGCCAACCTTGCAGTTCGAAAGCATGCAAATGCAAGTAGATAAAAAGGTACCACTTTGGTGGGCAGGTAACAGTGTTCTGTGCACTTCGGTGTTTAGTCATGCCAGCCACATGACCACGGAGACTGTCTGTGGACAAACACTGGCTCCCTCAGCTAGGAAATGGAGATGAGTACCGCCCCCTAGAGTCAGGCGTGACTGGACTTAATGTCAAGGGGAAACCTTTACCTTTACTTTTATAGGATATAAAGGCCCATAAACTCACATACATTCAGTTGGTATTTATTTATTCAAAGCATTCATATGCCATTTTATTAGCATAACACTGGTGTAACTTTTCCTGCCATGAAAGAACTACGTTGGGAAAGAGAGCGCCAACTAAGATTGCCATGTGTTCAGGGAAGTCACTGATATCTACTTGTTTTTAATCAGGATTTATCCAGTTTGTATCTTCTGGACTGAACATGAACTCAGTCAAAGTCCATACACTTGTGAACTTGCAATGTGATTTGCAGATGCAATTGAAAATGCATTCAACAGCATTCATATTTTTTGGAAAATGCACATAGATTTTAATTAATGGGAGATTAATCTAAACATTTCAAAGATGTACTCAACTGATGCATATATTTGGAAAATAGGCATAAACATATATAGATTTTCATCTGAAAAATATAAAAATCTCACAATCTGATAAGGACTTGAGTCAGAATGAGTTTCAAGATGGAATTTGAAGTACTTTGATTAACTAAGGTTTTGCCTATCTGTGTATCTCTACATAGTTTCTTTTTAGTCAAAACTGTTTTTGCTTGTTATGTATACAAAGAATAAGACCTGGGCATCCTTTCTGGGCATCCTTTTGGAGATCCATGCAAGAAGTGAACATGGCATCACTAGACTTGACACCTGAGCAGTTCATCGATCTCTAAATGTGTGAATTACTCCCCTTCTCCACCCTGACTCCCTCCAGATGTTTGTGAGTTCAAATCCCTTGAGCTCTGCCCATGCCTGATCAATGGCCAGGCACACTGGAGACAGCTTCCCAATACATCTGCAAGACACCAGGCTGGTGAAGCCTATACTACAAAGAGGGGGTAGGCCACTTATACCCCTCCAATTATTTTGGCCACTAAGTCTCAGCAGCCTCAGCCAACAAAGCCAGTGGTGAGGACTGATGGGAGCAGTAGCCAAGACAACTGGGTGGCCACAATCTATTTACTCCTGCCCTAGAAAGTAGATGTATGAGTCAGTTGGGAATTCACTGTCACTGCTTCAGCTTCACATACAAAGTGGCTCTGGATAACAGCAACTCATTTAAAAGTATAGGAACATGTTTGCTTTTCAATAAGTAACATCTCCCAGATGAAAACTGTAATAAAGATAACATATAACAATTGCCTTTTAAGGGAGCAAATAAATGTCTGTTAAATAAAATCTATAGCATAAAACAGAGTATTTGTTATCAACAGCTGGCAGGAAACATGGTACATTCATGCTTGCAAAAACACATTGCATTCCAAGGTCTCATTTACAAAGCTTATTTCTAATTCTCAATTTGCAAATGCTGTTGATATTTCCAATGCCTCATTAGCATAGACTATATGCTCTGTAAATTATACAGTCGGTGCTACAGAGAAAAGAAAGTGTTCAAGGACATTCTGGAGGATTGTCGGCACATAAAGGGATATTAAACATCAAGGCGGTTCAATCCCAGCCTCAGTCTCCATCGAAAAAATGTTCTGCTGTATGGAGATTAAGAAAACCCTGAAACATCTTTGACTCAGGGTATCAGGGTGACGCATAAGCAATCGAACATCTAAAACCAGCATGGTCTTGTAAGTGTCCTGAGCCAGACCCTTCCCTCCTTGCTTTCAGTTCCAAAAAGCAAGGAAATCCTTTTCAACGCAGATCTTTATTGACAGCTAACAAGATGGTGTAACTTTAATAGCCTTCTATCAGGCTGAAAAGAGAAGCTTCTGCTCATGTAAAGAGAGTTGAACCCCAACTGGAAGCTTCTCCCCAGTTCCTGCTGTGACTCAACCCAGGTGAGGAACTGGCCAGAAAGATCTATGCAAGCCCTTTATTTGGTTGGCTCATCACTACCAACACCTCGTCACAGGATCAGGGAAAAGGTCAGGCGTCTGCGCTCCTTCCCCGCCTGAAACCTCTCTCATCTCTTCCCAAACAGGCCTAGTCTCATGGCCAGCCTGGGAAACTGCAAACAGTGGTGCTTCAAAGGCTTCTCACTCACTTTGATCCTCCTGCAGTCCCCCATCACTTCTTCCTCTTCTTCAGACTCAATGAAGTATACCCCTGAAAAAGTCAGCAAAGAGTGAACACCTGGCCCATTCATTACAATAAGCAGATCTCGAAACTTTGCAATGCTCCATTACTGGCAGCAGTCCAAAATTAGCCTGATGTGTATCAGAGATACAGCAATATTGTCCCGAACTGGGCCTTGGGAATAAGAAAGTTCTGAAAAGCAGAATTCCTTTCTGGCTTGGAACAAAAGCTGAGGCGGAGAGGAATTCCTAGCTTTCCAATAAAGAACCACCCCCCCTTCTCAAAACATCTTTCATCTCTTTTTACTTACTCTAACTGGCTTCATCTGGTGCTGCTGGAAAACAGCTTCCATAATCCTCTGCTAGCATGATTCTTTGGGATAGGGAAGTGTAGTCCAGTGAGGAAAGGGAACACCAGGGATTCTTGAACTGACTGGAGTGCTCTGAAATTTATGTTGAAACTCAATGCATCTCACTCCTGTTTTTGAGTCCTGTTTTCCATTTGTTCCAATGAAGAGAACTGATTTGTTTTTTAAATTTGGTGAATTTCCAGAATTTTGATAAAAGGGTACATTTTTCAAATGCACATTCTGCAAAAACACATTCAGGAAGGTACAGATGTAGAGGAGAGAAATCATAATTTGAGAACTTCGAGAATTTTGTGAAATTTGAGAATTGAAATTTCAATTCAATTTCAACACATGCACCTACCCATGTGCCTCAGCAACATTCAATAGTTCCATTAGAAAGAGGACCGTGGTGCCCTGCCTGCCATATGTTAGAGATGAAGAAACTGTCAGAAAACAAGAGAATCATAAAATAGTAGAGTTGGAAGGAGCCAAGAAGGCCATTGTGTCCAACTCCTTGGTGTTTACACTATCCCAATCAGATGGCTGTCCTGAGGTCAATCCTAATTAGCACCACAAATACAATTAAATATGCAGGACCTGGGTGGCTTCATCCTGGCTAATGGGCAGGGTAGAAATATAATCAATAATTCAATAAATAAATAACTGCTGTTTCAAATTCTCCAAAATTATTTTTTTATTTTCCTTTTCTTTTCTCTAGTTCTTTTCACCCTAAATATAGGGAACAGCACATGTTTTGGTAAACCAAACTGAACTGGAATTCTTCTGGGTTTCTGGGGACAAGGGGCAGGATCGGAACAACGCTAGGTAGAATGGGGACTGAATGGTTGCTGAAGCACCCTGGGTGAGCATCTGAAAGTGGGGTGCCTGCTAAAACTTTTGGTGAGTCTGCACAGACCTCCTCTTGTCCGATTAACATTCGGGGGGAGGGGTATTGTTGTTTTTTTAAACCTTGTCCTGTGACCTCATTTGAGTGAAATGTATTTTGCTCATTGGAAAAAATTCAACAGCAGGAGCCCAGTATGCTGATAAGCTTCAAAGGTCCATAAAGATTTCCAGCATCTCAAATGCTGGGCTGCGTACTTTGGACTTTGACCCCCATAGAAGCTATAAAAAGAACCATGTGGTTAAAAGGCTTGTGAGACACTACTGCTATACGGACCACCCAGAATCCCCTTGATCTAGCCACTGTGGCTGGAAGAAAGCTCAGCAAGACAGGATGGAACCTAAGAATGTTTGAGCTCTCTGAAATTCTCCAAACTTTATTCCCGTGTCCAGTGGGACTCTCTCATTCTGATCTTTTTCTCTTTCAGATGGAGACAGTGCCCGTTTTTTAAAACTGTGTGCTCCCTCCTCATTTGTCTTGCATGTGAAAAGCTACCCTTAAAAGTCGCAAATTAAAATTGTACAACTGAAAGTGTGCATTTTTCAAAAGGGATAACGGCCCCTTCCCTTCTTAATGTGTGAAAATGTGCATGTTACATGTCTGCATACTTGACATATTTTAAAAATGCATACTTCAAAGTGCGCCTTTTAAAGTTGTGCGTGTTTAAAACCGTCACACTGCTAAACTGTGCATTCTTAAAGAAAAGTGCACATTGTGTGAATGCAAGCACAACTTTGGAAATCCTTTCGAGGCTATGAAAATTCCGACCCAACATTGGCTGCACAAGCAGTATGAATATCTTTCTTTGGAGATACGATTCTAAGAAGAAAGTTTAACTTATACCCCAGTTGTGTCCTCTGGGAATAACAGGCAAACAGTAAGGGGAAACAATCTCCCACAGAGATGTTAACTTTGTAAAGTAGGAGTGTTGCTTCAGGCCCACATCAGGCAACCAGGGCCCCCGAGCTGGTCTTCAAGTATTTCCCAAGTGGTCCCATCCATTCTTCTGATCACCCCTTTCTATTTCCACCTTTTGTTCAGTTTTGAGCCCACTCTAAAAGCATACAGCACTCCCCAGAGAGGTCCGCCTGGGAATGCACTCCCCAGAGCGGTCTGCCTGGCGGCGTTGTTATTTGTTTTTCGGCAACAGGCCAAGACCTTTTTATTCAAACAGTATTTAATATTTATATATTTTAACTGTGCAGTCAGTGTGTTTCCAGGTTTTAATTGTCATTGTCATTGTTTTATTTATTTATTTCTGTGAGCTGTCCCGAGGCTATGTAGCAAGGGGGCGGCATATAAAAACTTTAAATAAATAAATACAGCATCTCTCCTAAGGCTTGGTTTCAAGTGGACAGATGTTTCAGTGGAAGCCAGATCATCCACACTAGTATATTCATGTATGGGTACAAAAGCTGGACAGTGAAGAAAGCTCCCCAGAGGAAAACGGATGCTCTTGAAACATGGTGCAGAAAGAAAGCTTTGTGAACACCCTGAACTGACAGAAAGACAAACAATTGCATCCTAGGTCAAGTCAAGCCAAGAAGCAAATATGATCCCACTGAAGCTGTTGTACTTTGGGCACCTCATGAGAAGGCAAGGCTCAGTGGAGAAAGCAATCATGCTGGGGAAAGTTGAAGGTAGAAGAAGAAAAGGGTAACCAAATGTGAGATGGATGGACTCCATAAAGGAAGCCACAGCCTGGAATTTACAAAAGCAGAGCAGGGCTCTCATGGATAGGAAATTCTCATTTACTGGCTCACTACCATCTGGAAATGACTTGACAGCACCCAACAACAGCAGCAGCTGCAACGACAACGACAACAACAAGAACAACAACAAGAAGAACAAGGACAACAGCAACGAGGCTCAGTTCTTGCAAGGAAGCTGAAAAGGAGGGGTTCTGTTTTGGTTTTGGTTTTTACTTTTGGCCTTTTCTTGCCTTTGTCCCCACCTATCACTGCACGAGGCCCTTCCCCAGTTCAGCTGGAGAATGCTGCTTGCATTCCTGTTCAGTGCCTCAATGGTTAATGACGCACCTCAATCATTTCTGCACCTGTCCTTACAGAATCTATGCGAGCACACATATCCACTAAATAGCATGTTGCAAGCACCTGTTCGGGTCATCTCCTGAGCATCAGAGCCTCCAGTAGCCAAAATTCACAGTTCTGTGTATCTCCCCCCCAGCTCTTTTTCTCCCCTCACATCACCAAGTGTCAGCGTAATGCTCCACTGATAAAGCTCTAGCTTCTGAGCGATCTCACGGATTTGAATGCTTTTAGGCCCTCCAGATAAATGAGGTTGTAGTCCATGTTGACAGAGATTTTAATGAGTTTGTATTTACACCTAGAATTTTGTTGTTGTTTCTCGAGTGATAACAAATGTACAAGCCAAGACATAGTGCCAGTTTAGCGCTTAGAATTTATGAACCAAATGGAATATTCTGCGCTAGCCACTCTTATTATTTGCAGCTTAATTGGGGTGGAACTCCATACCATCAATGTTAGCATGTGTTCTGTCGAGACTTAATTGGATATCTCTCTTCACAATGGTCCTTCTGCTCTGCCCATTGTCCCTGCCAGTGCCTCTTTTCATGTTTGGGTGACGTCAGCTCTTTCACTGCCTCTTCTGAATCCAGGCACTGGATTCTCTCCAGGAAGGATTCCTCTTCAACCCAGAAGAATCAGCTTTGTCATTTTGCTGTAAATATAAGGCATGGTCCAGTTTCTATAAAATACGTAACTGTTATGACCCCAGTATAACGGAGACCACTGCTCTTTTTCCTACTCCTCCTATGTGGGGGGGTATAATTTTAGGATGAAAATAGAATGCAAAGGAGGCTTAACTTCCCCCTGCCAATTCTTGACCTTGTACACTTGCAGGAGAGAATTTATTTATTATATTCAGTTTCCACTTTTTCCTTTTCAATGAACTCAAGGCAGTTTACATGATTCTCCTTCTCCTCTCCATCTTATTCTTGCAACAACAACCCTGTGAAGTAGGCTGGGCTGAGAGTCTGTTGCTGGCCCAAATTCACCCAGTGAGCTCTGTGGCTGAGTAGGGACTAGAATCCAGATCTCCTGAGTCCCAATCCCATGTTCTTAATCACCACACCAGACTGGCTCTCACAGTAGGAAAACTACTGCACACAGTTCAGCTGTACCTGACTAAAGGAATCTTGCATTACTTGGTTCTTACTATCAGTAGGTAATGCAAATGGATTGTGTGCGTGTGCGTGTGTGTATGTATATATCTGCCTAGGAAAGCCTCAGCAATGATACGTGGCCTATAAATACATGAAAAACAAATAAATAATATTTGCTTAATGTGAGACATTAAAGAAGGGTGGGTGAATCATGTTTGAGAGGATTATCTACAAGCTGTCTCAGTAGGAATCGGGGCCACTCCTATAAATAAGTCTTTGATGGTTGTAGATGCAAATTCTGATTCAGACAAAGAGGAGGAGGCAGAATCTGCAGCTGAAATGCCAGTGCTAAGGGACCCAGAAATAAGCCAAGCACCCACTGAGAATCAGACTGTCTCAAAATCTGTAGAAAATTTAGCAAGCATCCTAGAATGCAGCATCGAATTAAGAGGGTGCATTAATTTCTGCCACATCCCGATCATAATGGATTGGTTCATATCAGAGGAGAATGTCTATCAAGTTCTTTGGACAAAATGTTGGTAGCAACTCAAGTCCTTCTCCTATTTCATTGTTCCTGCCACTAAATCTGAAAATATCTTTCTATTTCAGCCATAGATAAAGCAAATAGCCAAACAGTTTCCTTTCATGTATCACGCACAGCAAAGAGCTGGCAAGTTTATTTCTGAATTTTCCTTTCTCTCTTTCCTATTGACTGTTTAATTACATTTGCTCCATATTTCTCAGACAGACACTTTGACACTTTAAAAATATTAGGTGTATAAATTTGTATGATTTTCCTTCTCTCTCTCTCCCTCTCTCTCCCTCTACTGAACTTGTTCTAACCTATCTTTAACTGACATACAATTTCCCATAATGTATTTTTGCCAAGCTGTCACATCTTGCAAGTTGTCACATTCAGCTTCTTACAAGTGGCATAACAAGATGTTTTACAACCTGGAGGTGTTTCTGTTTGCAAATTCATCCATGGTTGTGAGTGGGCTCTCTCTCTCTCTCTCTCTTTCTCGCTCTCTCTTTCTTTCCTTCCTTCTTCTTTTTTTAATAAAAAGCCCTGCTGAGTAACCTAGGGCAAAACAGATTGTCAAAGATAGAACAAAAAGTTACTTGATATTTCTTGTCCCTTCTAAAGGGACCCTCACTTATGGATCCAAGTAATTCTCTAGGTCAAGTAACTGTCTCAACTTTCACCAGCTTCCCCTAAAACCTTCAAGAGACCCCAGTCTGCATAAAGAGCAGGACTTCATACCGATTCTTGAAATTCAGTCCCTGCACCCTAGATTTTTTTCCAAGGGAGAAGTCCTTCCAACTGAAAACATGGTTGCAACGAACGAGTGCATTTCAGGATGTATACAGCTGTCTTGTTCTGATACATCTGTCCCTCAAGCTCAACACAGCCTGTGCTGTAGGTTCTACACCAGCATGCCGAACTCTTCAACCTAAGTGGGAAGTTCCATTTCAGAGAAACTCATATGCCAGTGCTGAGTGGTGCCTAAGCCAAAAGCCAGTGATTCCCCAAATACCAGAACGTACTGTCTTAAAACTCTCACCACCACTAACTGAGCCTTAAGATGTGAAATGGGCAGCACCAGGAGAAGGCTATTCTGGAGAACCCTGTAGTGTTGGAATGGTGCTGGGGCAAGACCCCAGTGATGAGTATCCAAGGCATTTGGGGCTTTGTAGCTCAGTAAGCGTGGGATCTGAGCAAGACTAATTCTTCGAGGCCTGATGTGGAGACAGTGGATTGATGCATTTCCAACCAGTACCCAAACCAGTGTTGATTTTTCACCCATGAAGAAGGCAGAGTTCTGCTGATTTTTAAGGCTCCAAGAATGGGGTGGTCCCTGAGCAATTGGTGCATAGCAGGGATGTGTGAGGGATGGATTCAGAAGTAATCACTTCTGCAGGCTACAGTCTGTCTTGCAGCATCCCTGAATCTGAGTTCTTGGCAATGCTCCCGGTCTTTGTGATACGTTTTCCAGGAAACCACTGACAGCTGCAGCTGGCATCAAAGAAGACTGGTCCTGAGGTGCTCACTGGGAAAGGGAGCCCCATGGGACCACCAGCAGTGCCTCTCTCTCTCTCAACAAGTGCAGCCAGTATTTGGGCAGCTTGCACTGGGCATGGAAGAAAGTTGCCAGGTGCACAAGCAGGGTCTCTGAGCATTCATGGACTTCCTCTCACCATGGTTTGCTTTGGAAGATTGGGCAGAGCAGAAGAGGAAGCTCAGGAATGCATGAAGGGATGGGTTCCAATAGGGTTCATCCCAACCCTAAGAAGAAAGCTTGGTAAGTTTGAGTACCAAAGGAGCAAGGAAGTGGGGCCATTCTTAAGCTACTCTGGTCAAGCTCAGGGAGGTTCCCTGAACTCAGTGAGCTAAAACAGGCTTCTCCAACCTGGTGCTCTCACTTGAGCTTCTCGGAATTAATCCTGGAAGTCCGTTCAGCCTTGCTCACCATTCTTCACTATCAACTGCTTTGTTCTTTGTTCAAAGGGGGGAGCAAAAGTCCATCAACATAAAATTGAGCATAAAAAATTGATTGAGCATAAAAATTGTTAGCGTTGTTTTTAAATAACATTTTAAAAAGTGCATTTTGAAGGGCATGTTTTTCAAGAGAAAATGCATGCTTGGGAACATGCCAGCTTCCCTCCACTCATGCAGTTGTGGCTGTGCTTGAGTTTGGAGATGAAAACAGGGCAAATTTGAGGGGGGGGGGAAATGAAGGGAAAAGTACTCATGCTGTCTTAATTTCAGGCATGCTCAATTTCCTCACAGATCAGCAAGATAACACACACCCATCCACCCAAGAAGATTCACTCAGAGACAGTGCAGCTGCCAAAAGGGCAAATGCTATTTTGGGATGCATTCACAGAAGTATTACTTCCAAAGCACAAGAAGTAGTAGCTCCTCTATACTCCTCACTAGTCAGTCCTCACCTGGAATCCTGTGTCCAGTTCTGGGTACCAAGATTTAAGAAAGATGCAGAAAAATTAGAAAGGGTCCAGTGGAGGGCAACAAAAATGATCCAGGCTTTGGAAACACTGCATTATGAGAAGAGATCGAGGGAACTGGGCATGTTCAGCCCTGAGAAGAGAAGACTGAGCAGGGACAGGGTATCTCTCTTGAAGTCCCTCAAAGGCTGTCACAAAGTGGAAGGTCAAGATCACTTCTTGTTGATGCCAGAGTGTAGGATACCGAATAATCAATTCAAGCTGTGACAACCCAAATTCAGGCTGGACATCAGGAAAAGCTTCCTCGCTGATAGAGCAATACGACAGTGGAACCAGCTGCCTAAAGATGTCGTGGGTTCTCCCACACTATGTTCTGTTATTTTAGTCCGGAAGTCGTGTTTGACCCATCACTAGAGACATTCAAAAAGAAACTGGACAGCCATCTGAGTGGGATGGTGTAACGTGGTGTCCTGAAACAGCAGGGGGTTGGACTTGATGACCTTCATGGCCCCTTCCAACTCTACTATTCTATGATTCTATTATTCTATAAATGCCCATGGTTTAGAAAGACAAGTAATGTATTGAAATGGTTTAGCTGCTTAAGACTGTACAATACTTTGTGCATGTCCCAAGATGCATAGAAGGCCCAAGGTCATGGTCAGCTATAGAAAATGTAGGACTTGTCATACATCTCCACCGTTTGACTCACTTGCAGTGCTATTGGCATGAAGTTCATTATTCCAGAGTGCTGTGGGACACCTTGAAAATGAAAGGCAGTAGATAAAACCATCCTTTATTCTGCCAAGACATTGTAAAACAAACTTTCTTCTTGGAGAACAATCCCTGCTGGCCTTTTTTTCAGTCTGTTGAGTAAATTTGGTGGTTAATGTATCTTGCGCACATTGACAGAATCAACACAGAAGCTATTGTCTTCAACTTCTCTAGCGTGAGGTAGGGGGTTCTTTCACCGTTCTATCGAGGCAATGACAAAGAACTGGACTTGAATTTTAAAAAAATCACATATCAGAAACCTATCTGTCTTCTCTCTACAAAGCCAGGATTAAAACAACATCAATACTGCTTTCTTTATTTCTTCCTTTCTCCTTTTATTTTTCTGTAGAAAGAGAAAAGGCAAGCCATTGTAATGCTCAATATTTGGTGTGTGTTCTCAAAATTAGAAACCTATAAAACTGATAAAACCCAACCAAATAAAACTTAACTACACGCACAAGATAATAATGCCTACTCCGTCTTATAGATGGACTGAGGTAGCCTTCCTCATCCCACTGGCATTTGGAATCACAAGTTAATCTTTGCCATACAAGCCAGGCAGAACAATCAGAGGGAATTGTGCCTCATTGACAGTACAGGGGAATGCATGGCTATCAAGGAAAAATTCATATTTGGGCAGTGGAATCTAATATGAGTGCCCAGAACCCTCCAGATTCTGAGGGCATCTTGTGGCAAATAGAAGGCCTGTGTCTTGCCCTCTATGTGATTTTGGCTTAGTCTTTTCTGTGGAGTATGACGGGGCAGACTGGGGTGCTACCTGGACACTGGCAGCACCTGTTTTCTCCCTCCCCATCCCCCACCTCCCCAAAAGCTCATCTACGAGGTTGGTTTTGCAACCTCGAAGTCAGAGGTGGTGTGGCAATTTCTGCACTGGCTGTGAGGACAAAGGTAAGCTGTTCTGATCTTAGACTGAGTTTCTGAAGACAGAGCTGAGACTCCAGTTTTCAGTTACTATCTAGACAGCAATTAGTGGCCATGGGATTGCATCTGAAATCAAATGAATCAAGTTTTAGAAATATCGCAATTCCTAAGCAACCATTTTTGAAGATCAGTCTCTCACATGGGTAGTGCTTACCCAGTTCAGAAATCTAAGCCCACTGAACATGGCCTTTATTATGAATTCAGGGTTAAAAATCTGGGTAATTAATCACCAGCAGATAATCATGTCAAAACTTTCTCATTAGCCTCATTTAAGATACATTTAATCTCTGTGAGATTTCGCTATCATGAATTTCTCAACCAGATCATGTTCCTCAGCCCTTGGCTGGACTTTCCCGTTCATCCATCATGTGTTTGTAAAGCATTCAAAACTTTTTCTAGTTTTCTGCTCTTTTGCCCTGTTGCTCACACAGACACTGGGGCGTTACTATTGCACATATTTCATCCCTCTGGAGATAAGACGGACACAGTGGACATGATCCGGCCAAAGTTAGGCTTTTGTAAACCCTATAAATTTCAGCAGGAGAGATGGTCATGCCTGCTTCTCATTCACACTTGAAGTCAACAGGAACTGAAAGTGTTTAAGTTTGGGTGGATCGTGTTCTTATATTTTTATTTTGATTTAGGATGAAATCCTAGCCTACTTATCTGGGTCCAGCCCCCATTGAACTCAATGACTCTTATTTTCACATAGCTATGTATAGAATTGTACTGTCATTTGTTTATATTTATATTTGTTCATGACAGCAATAAAAACTTGACTGGCTTCTTTTTCAAATTTCTAATCAGCTATTCCAACTAGGAGAACACTCAAGGCAATTTAGAATTTCAATAAAACCATCATATTAAAGCATAATTAAAACACAATTAAACCCATCAGAGTAGTAATTCCATGGATGTACCCATTCAAGCAATTAATGGTCAGCATTTCTACAGCTTTTCTCATTGGCAAATTTTCAAGGACACACTTTTTGTTTGTTTGCTTATAATCCCTTATCTTCATTTTACAGCATGTGGATAGAACATCTTCACAACCTCTGGTGTGCCACCACTACATTAATTTATTCCATATTATGTGTTTGCAGGATATTTTATTTACATAATAAATAAAGAAATAAAGAACACAGTTCATGGCCAGAATTCTAACTCATGTTATGCCTCCAAGATGACTCCACAGCATTCTAGCCACATGATTTAATGAAGCGTTGTCACAAGAGAGGAAATAAAGACACTGTATTCCTTTCATTGCAATCACAGGACCAGCCTTGGAAAGAAGCACTTGGCTTTCCCATGTCTTGAAGTGTTTCAGCATGTCCAGAATTTTAAAAAAAACCTATGTAAGTGCAATTTGATTTAGTGATATATTGCTGCAATAAAAATAATTCCTGCAGCAACAGCAAAAGTCATCCAATTGAAGATCCCCAGCAAATATTCCTTGTTTTCAATTCACCAAACACAGCAGATTCAACCCATAACTACTTACTCTAGAGCAGTCCCCATGAATTTAATGAAAAGGAAGGTAATTTACAGTAAGGACAGAGGATAAATTTGGTTCCTAATTTTGTGCTTTTAAATCATGACATGAATCATATGGTTATCCTTTGAAGTGAACACGCCTCAGAGCTGTGCAACAGAGTTCTCAAATCAAAAGGAGGCATATTGAATGTTTGTACTGCTGGAATAACATCACACATACTTATATTTAAAACGAGCTTACAAAAAGCTATACATTGTGTAAAGTTGCATACCAAAAGACACACATTAGGAAAAATGCACACAAAACTGTATACAATAGTTATGAAAGTATTTTAATTACAGAATCCATCTGGAGGTGGGAATCTCTCAGATTCCCAGTGTTTGGCTCCCTGGACTCCAATATACTTTACTGTGGCACAGAGTCCATGTTCCTGGTAAGTGTGCCAGCAGGAATCAAGTCCCACACACTGAGCAAGCTACTTCTCTCTTCCACGCCACAAGCAGCAACTTTTGAGCTGCTGCAGCTGATGCTGGAGAAGGTTGTTGGCATGGGACTAAGCATGAACGGAGCCCTGCAAAACCATCGTGCAGACAACGGCCTCCTCCGAGCCACCTGCAGAAGCCTTTGTGCTTCTGCACCTGACATGGAAGAAGGTTGCTGGTAGCACAGCCTTCATTCTGCAAACATCGATGGACTTCTTCTCAGCTCTGCTCACCTTCTGAGATGAGAACATGAAGGAGAGTCCACAAATGCTAAGGAGATCAATCCTGTTATGTTTTTAAAAATCTCAGTATTCCCAACAAACTAAATTTAGGATTGGAGGAATGCTCAAAGTCTCAGAAAAACCAAGCAGAAGACTAAAAATGAGAGACTAAGAGAAACCAAAATTGAGTTGATTTGGCGGAGAAGCTGTGGATCACTTTATTACCAGACCAACTGGGAGAACACAAGCTTTTTATTTAAAATACAGAATGCCAATGATGGGAAATTTGACTCCTTGGAGCTGGATGGACTCCCTGCCCACCTCTAATCCAATGAACAAAAGTGACCTGAGTCAGAAGGATTCGTTTATTTTAAAAATTGCACAAATCATGGGGATTGCATAAATCGCATGTTGCTGGTTTGGCTCAAATGGACATGGATCAAGTACAATTTGCATAACATAGCATGGTTTGTGCAAATCAGGGCCCAAAAAAAAATGATCACTGGGCAATATGGACTAATCTCATAAGGTTTACCTGCTCTTGGGGTGCTGGTTTGGGTCATTCAGCCACTGTTATGCAAATTTCCTTAGAGGAGTTTTGTTGTTGTCACTGTTAATGTACAAATCATGGCAAGTCTTTAAGAAAGAAGTCCAGTTCAATTGGTTTGGCTCATACCATAGCAAGACAGCACTAGCACAGTAAAATCCAGAGGCGGAGGGATATTCCTTGGATTATTACCCAAACAGACTCCTCACACATCTCTAATTCAGAGTGTCCCAGATTCTGTGCATGCCACCTGCAGGGAAAGACGCTATTCAAACCCTAGAGTGCAGGCAATCATGAGCTTAATGGACCGATGTTCTGACTCAATATATGTTCCTCGGAGGTGCACCTGGGAGATGCCTTATGGCAGATCTGCGGAGTGTACAAACACATCTTTTCTATTTGAACTGTGCCTGCAATCAGAACAAAAACATGCTTGGCGTGCCACGATGAAGCATCTCTCTATCAATAGCTAAGGAAAGACAAGCAAATTCTAAGGCCGTGCTTACTCCAGGGAAATCCACACAGGTCAACCGCACATTGGCTGCATTCCC
Organism: Varanus komodoensis; assembly: GCF_004798865.1. Lineage (NCBI taxonomy): Eukaryota > Metazoa > Chordata > Lepidosauria > Squamata > Varanidae > Varanus > Varanus komodoensis. The sequence goes on along the minus strand of NW_025335941.1, from coordinate 57,505,668 downwards.
TGCCATTTCATCACTGCCCTCTGTGGATTCTAGTCACATCTCCACTATTTGATGACTCTCCTACTGTAAAGTCACCTTGCATGCCTCTTTCAAATCCTTGCTGTTTGATTCTTTTATTTATTTTTGTGGTAAGGGGGCGGGAGGATATCCAGCTCTATAGCGCCACTGATCTCATTTCTATTTGCTTCCTAGCTGATGAATTTTACCGGCACCTGAAAACACTTGTGCATGGTGCGTATAAACAAGTCCACCAGCTATTTACATGACAAGCCTTATAGGTCCTGAGAAATAACAGGATAGGAATAACTACGAGATTATGTCAAATGAATGGGTAACCAATGTACTTTGCTCAGGCAGAAGCCTCTATTTCCTGCCCCTCTGGTTCATTCCGAATTCATTTTGCTGATAAGAAAAGAGAGCTCCTGAGATTCAGGGGGAATGTGGCATTGTATATCTGCATCTGCTTTTCATCCAGACAAAAGACACCAAGATGAAAAATACCATACATTAGCTACCAGTCATCTATTATGGTAATCATTACACCATTTTCCTTCCAGTTGTTAAGCTTTGTGGAGATGTGCAGCTTGTCAGAGCCCAGAACAGTCGTTAGTTCTCTCCTCACCATGCATGGTGGAAGGATTGCCCCTTTAGCCCACTGTACACCTGCAAATTGATTGGATTATTGATTGTCAGAAAATGCTCAATACCAAGCCATTTGCCTGTTCGCAGTTGTGAAGATGCAAACCTCAGATTGGGTTTCGGAAAGAAATCCATGTGGTTATTCAAGGTTCTTTTTTTTCTTTCCTTCTTTCTTTTTTCCTATCTTAAGTCATGTTGAGACTTATTCTTTGTTAAGACTTTTTGTCTCCAAACAAAACACTGAACACATAAACACTTATTTATTTATCTACTGAATTTATTTGAGAGCATCACACTCTTTATTCATTCCAAGCATCCAAGAACAAAATAATAGCACCGATTTAAAAATGCTCTCAGTCCATGAAGTTTTTATTTTCAGGTTGTAAATGAGGAGAGGAAAAATGCGATGAGCAGGGAAAGAGGGTGATGATGGTGTACAGGAGAGTAAAAGGGCAGAAAAGCCAAGAGGTGGGTCATTGGTAAGAGTAGTACCTTCATGGGAAGGAGTAGAGGTTCAGAGATTTCCTGATGGAACTAAGAATGGAAAGAACATCCCATCTCTTCCATGTAATCTCTTTTTTTCTAGCCAGGAAAAACATGAGACTCCCAGTGTTACAAAGGGGATGATTGCCAGTGTTGCAAAAGGGATAATGACATAGCAGAGATACAGTATGATCAGTAGCGGGGTTCTAGTCCCCGCTTATCCACAAAGTTCACTGGGTGACTTCGAGCCAGTCCTTGCCTCTCAGCCTAACCCACGTCACAGGGATGGAAGGGCATGGAAATAGAACCTGTGAGAAGCCATGGATTCCTTGCAGGTACAATGTGAGGTATAAATTTAATAAATGCAGGAATGATATCAGATGCTTAAGAGGTGTGCACACAGGAGATCTTCTTCCTTCAGTGAAATGAGGAATCATCAGTTCAGTAAACGCTTTACTCAAGCCTAACAGCCAGGGTTTAAACTCCATAGGCATCTGAACTAAGGTTGAGAAAGACCCAAATGTTATCCAAAGACCCAAATACTAAGGACCAAACTATATGTTTTTTTAGGGCTACATCCTTTAACTCTTTAGACACAAAAGTCCTATAACTTTCGTAGGGCCCATCAGCATCTGGTGAAACATCTTCCTCATATAGGATGGGAAAAGAGACAGGCTGGGTTTAAGCACAAGAGAAGAGAAACTGCCAAAGTGCAGACAGAAGAGAAAAGTCCAACGTACAACAGGCCAACCCAGAATGACACGATGTCAGTGCAAATCTGGGCTCCGTTGTTCTATTCCATTCCATCTGCTCGTCTGAATCAATTATCAGCACCGGGCCCAGTTCCCACGTTCCCCCAGGCAGGGGCTGTCTGCTGCTTCTTGAAGGCTTCTTGGGATGTCCCTTGGTTGAAGCGTGGGATGGAAATGCTTGGACGAATAAAATACGTACATGCTCAATCTTCCCATTTCTGTCCAAACATGACTAGGATTGCACCCTAAATAAATACGTAAAATATAAACCAGGGATTAAGTATAGCCTCTTATGTTAGAGTTTAGAATAACATCAAACCTCAAAAAAGTGGTAGATAACAAACATGAGCAAGGTTATAGGGTGCTAAAGTTTTGTGATGATAACCTTTCTGGGGTGAAAGAATAATTATGTGAAACACGAAGCAATAGGATAATAAAATCACTGTGCTCTAGAATAATGTTATGTTTGCTGTTATTGATCTGTGTTTCAGATTGCATTTTTATTATTTTATTTTTGTTTGAAAACTAAGAAGGAGGGATGGATGGGGGTAAGGATAACATGCTCCAACTTTTCATTTTCAATTATCATAAAGTACATGATGTAGGCATAATAGTTTAAAAGTAATTGGAGAATATAGACAGGAAGTCCTTAAAATTTAATAGGGGTGATTGCCAAATTTTACACCTAGGGAAAAGGAAGAAAATGCATTGTTACAAGATGGGGAATACTTGGCTCAACTATAAGAAAAAAGGATCTTGGGGTTATTATAGAACTCAAGCTGAATATGAGTCAACAATGTGATGTGGCTTCAGAAAGGACAAATGCTATTTTGGGGTGCATTGATAGAAGTATCACTTCCAAATCCTGTGACATACTAGTTCCCCTTTCCTCAGCACTGGTCAGGCCTCATCTGGAGTCCTGTGTCCAGTTCTGGGCACCACAGTTGAAGAAAGACGCAGACAACCTGGAAAGGGTTCAAAGGAGGGCAACAAGGATGATCCGGGGAATGGAAATGAAGCCCCGGGAGGGAAGACAGAAAGAACTGGGCATGTTTAGCCTGGGGAGAGATAGGATAGTGCTCTTCAGACACTTGAAAGGCTGTCACAAAGAGGAAGGACGGGATCTCTTCCTGATCATCTCAGGTGCAGAACATGGAATAATGGGCTCAAGTTATAGGAAATCAGCTTCTGGCTGGACATCAGAAAGAACTTCCTGACTGCCAGAGCAGTATGACAATGGAGCCAATGACCTAGGAAGGTTGTGAGGTCTCCCACACTGGGGGTATTCAAAATGCAGCTGGACAGCCATCTGTCAGGAATGCTTGAACTTGGATTCCTGCACTGACCAGAGGGTTGGACCCAGTATCTCCTTCCAACTCTATTCCTCTATAATTCTATGGTTAAGTGGAAACTTCCTCCCAAATTCAGGTACCCATATGTCAGGGCCAAACATAGAAACAGCATGAGTCAGAAGGGGTTTCCTGGGCCATCTAGTCTGACCCTCGGCTCTGCTCATGTCATGCCTACCATGTGCATGTCTAAATGACATAACTAAATGACATGTCGGGAAAACTTCCTGTGCTTTTCCTGCAGGATTTTGAGAAGATAAGGTTAATGATGTGGATATGAAAATGATCAGAGAATGAGCCACTTTCTGGAACTTAATTGCTCCCCAGTTATTTGCCCCATGGAAATGGACATAGAGTTCTCAAAAAGAACCTCTCTATTTTTCCACATGGGACAAAGAACAACTTCTTTTCAGCGAAAGGATGGCATTTAGATCAAGAACCTTCTGGAAGTTATGGATTTAAAAGCCCTCTCTCCTAGTATAAAGGGTTTTTGTAAAGGATATGATCTGTGTCATAGATTTCCTGTTCTGCTTCTGGTTTTTCTATGCCAGGATTTATAGATGCAATTTGAACTCATCATCCACACCTCTGTCAGGCATCTTGCTGATATTTGGGGCTGTAACTCACAGGATTCTGAACTGATAGCAAATGTAGGGCACCAAGCTGGGACAGCCTATCCCGTACTTTAAACTGTATGCATTTCTTGACCAATGAGAAAGCTTGCACATTATTGCATCCTTCCAAATTATGTGTAAGAAAGCTGGACTATAAACCCAATTATCCCATGTCCTTGCTTGTTCTTTGCTGGCAACTCTCCAATGCCCCAAAGGCTTTTTATCCTCAATAAATTTATGCATGAAAAACTCTCTCTCCCTCCCTCTCCCTCTCTCTTTCTCTCACAATAGATTTGAGGGTGTATTGTTGTTCTTAAAAATTACACTTGAAAATTAAACTTTAAATTATTTAAAGTGGTTAATAATTAACTACATGCAACACTTTCTATTCAAACCATATCTGCTTATTCAAGAAAGCCGAATTGCCCACTTAAAACACAGAATGCATGCTCACCGTGCTTGTAGGGGCAGGTAACTACGGAGCATTGTGCAACATTTCAATGGCCAGGGTTCTGCCACCATCTTCTAATGTTCAGAGCAATGAGGAGGACCGTGCCAGTTTGCACATGTGGTGGAACCAAGCGGTAAAGTTCCTGCCCTCCCGTGACAGGACCGTTTCAGACTTCTGGGCACAGGTTACCTGTGGCTGAAGGGCCACTTTTTTCCATTGCTGCTTTCATGGATTAGTGGCAAGAAGATTGGCGGAATGAGGGGTGTATAAAGCTTAGAAGATGCATGAGCTCCAAAAAGAAGGAAGTAGATGCCAGAAACACTAGTCAGGGCAAAGGATGTATAGTTCAATCATGCTGGACAACAGTGAAGTTTTCCAAATGCCATCTCAAAGCCTGTCCTGATTCAAGTCTATGTCAGATCGCAAGCTTGGGTGGTTGTTGTTGTTTTCCCTTTTGCATGAAAATCCATCCATCTATCCATGCATAGATGCATATTTCCAAAGGCATGCCACCATCATGTGCATATTTGAAATGTATGCCTCTTCTCCTATGGAAAAAGTGTACTTCTGCACGTTCTTTAAATAACACATTTTTGTGTGCAATTTTCAAATGTACACATGTTGCTGAATGTGTTTTGAGAATCTGCAAATCACATTGCAAGCTTAGAAATGGGCAAATTTTAATCGTAAATTGCACCCTAATCATGTTGAGTCTAGAACATGTAAAATGTGGAAATCCTAATCCAAACAAACCACAGTGAATTCCTAATACATCCCAACTGAATGTTGGAGTCACCATAGCTGACCATTGGCCTGTGTTATCAAAAACCTATGTTTTGTATTCAGAACATTCCAGGCTTAAAGGAGGATCTGAGAGGGGGAATAAAACTGGAAGATAAAATGTGAGGGGTTGCATAAGACCCTGAGAAGCAGAGAGGGAGAAGAGATGTTTGCATATTGCTTTTAAATTTAACGAGATGCATCCTGGGTTGCAAGCTCCCAACTCTTTCCAAGTGGATGACAGGGTGGAAAAGATTGCAATGAAAAGAAGTGCACATGTGATGCTTTGCTATGCAGAATTGGTCTGTTGGTCTATCTAGCTCCATATTTTATGTATCTGGATGCAGTGGCCCATTCATGACTCCACGGTTACAGGATGGCCAACCAGGGGACACCTACCTGTTAATCTCACAACTATCTTTTTGGTATGGTGTAAAATGATAGATCTTTCAAGACAGATTGCAAGAAGTGGCTTCTTGGGTATCATTTCTAAAGAAAATAATTATGTGGGGAAACCATTAAAGTGATAGAATTTGGGTGCCCTTAATGACTGCTCCACAGAGTTGTGGGACCACCCAGAGGAGATATTTTTAGGAGCTGCAGAAGAGAAACAAGTAAGAGAGTCTAGTCACATGAATGTTCTTCTGCTTTCATGCTGCTGGATTCTGCCCTATAGCAGTGCTGTTTGTTTTTCATTCCTGGCTATTGTTTGTAAATGTGCATTGTGTTTTAAATTGCCTAAGGGAATAATCCTATAACTGTCCGATTTCAGAAGGGTGGGGACATAAGATTCTTTGTAGTCACAAGACCAAGTTTCTTTGACCTAGGTAGTCAGTCTTTGATGGCCAAGCCCTCACCTTTCCCAGCAGGAAAAGAACCATATTGGCTAATATTCAGAGTTCACAAATAGGCCATGAAGAGCAAGTAAAGGGGTGTGCCTGGCATGGGGAGGGAAGGCTGCCAGGGGCAACGGCCTTTGCAGGATCCAAGTGTCCGTCTTGATGAAATGCGGGGCATGAAGTGCAGGCATGGTGAAGACCACCAGCTCCATGCCTTGCTCCAACAGTTGAATGTAAGCAAGTCTCTGAGTTCAAAGGCTGATGTGCTTCCAGGGAGAGGTTGGTAGCATTTCTCACCGATAGTTTAAATATGCTTATTAAATACAGTGACTACTTTAGAAGAGAGAGGTCGAACATAATTCTTGGTTAAAAATACAGAATAAAGTGATAGTCTTTCCAGAGACAAACCCTTCATCTACATTACAAAAGAGGCTTTAATTTGTTTTGTGTTATTTCAATTGATTGTGGAAAACAAAGCAATTATGGTATGTTGCTTATACCTCTTGATTAAGAAAAGTAGAGCAAAGTCATGTTACAGCTCAAAAATCCACCTTTGCCTATTAGTTTGAAGCTTCAGTATTGAAAGCCACTTAATTAAATGCATAAATCCTCTAACTGGTGTCAATGCTTATAATTAAATGAGACAATAGGAAAAAAATCAGTAGGAGCTCAAACTTGCAGACAAATGTGGGAACAAAAAAGGTGTTTTTATGCTTGTAAGTCCAAATGAGTCATTCTTTTGTGCCAGTATGGGAGGGCTCTTATCGTCTCAAATTCATGCATATGAGACTGCAATTAAACTTTCAGCCATGAATTATTGTCGGACAAATATCAAGCACAGATATCATGACCTTATTATTCTGAAGGGGTGAGAGGGGGTGTTTCTTTCAAGCAAGAAAAGTTCACATTACAGATATCAGAAGTTAGCCCACAGTTCAACATAATATTATTGTTGCCTCTTTGGTTTCTCCTGTGAGGTATTTGGCAAAATCAGGAGCAATCACTGTTAGACAGGCCCCAGCTCAGCTCTGAGACAGGTCACCGAAAAGGGGCCTTTTCTGGCACATGGGGAGGGATAAATTGGTCTGTTTCTGAGCAACACACTTCTCTGTGTGTTCAAATGGGAGTTGGTTGTGTTCCTGCCAGGTAGAGATCATCAGAGCCTTGATCTTCCACTGGATGCCTGAAAGCAGGAATCACAACTGAGCAAATTGCTGGCTAACCATTGTCTCGCTCCTGAATTATATTAGTGGAGACAGTCTCACTGCTATTCCAGACAAAGATGCATCGCTATTGCTATTGCTATTACTATTTACAGTACAGTTATATCCTGCCTTTCTTCCTCTCAGAAGGAGCTCAAAGCAGCTTACACTCTTCTCCTTCTCCTCCTCCTCCTCCTTCCATTTTATTCCCACAACAACAAAACCCTGTGAGGTTGGTTAGGGTGAGGGACTGTGACTGCCCTAAAGTCACCCAGTGAGTTGCATGGCTGAGTGGGGACTAGAACCCAGATCTTCTGAGTCTCCAGTTCAACACTCCATCCAGTGCACTCCACTGGTTCTCTCAGTTGGGCAATTTTAGATGCTGGATTTCAGGGACCATCATCTTGAAATAGAAATGTGATGTACTTCTCCCATACTAGAGACACTCAAAAAGAAACTGGAGAGCCACCTGAATGGGATGGTGTGACTTGGTGTCCTGCAACAGCAGGGGGTTGGACCTGATGGCCTTCATGGCCCCTTCCAACTCTACTATTCTATGATTCTATGATTCTACTGCTTCTGGTTTGGTTTTGTTTGTTTGGGGTTTTTTGGCATGTCTGGGGCTCCTGATCTCTCTGCTGAAAGAAGCCCTGGCTGTCTGCCCCCAGTTCAACCTATATGACACACATCCTCAGGTAAACAGATCACTAGACAAGAACAGACTGCCACTCCATATGGGGACCCCCACAGGGCATATCTCTTCCTCAAGTGATCATCTCATTTTTATCTTACCAGTCTCCAGTACCAGGAACCTCTCTCCCTTGGGGGGCTCCTTAAAATAGGTGTCGTGAGTTATGCTTCTCCCTCCAAGCAATCAAAGTCTCACCACCATTTCTTTGCTAAGACTCTTTATTGTTACATACAAATCTCTGAAATGCTGAGCCCTTTTTGACATTCATTGAACAAAACTCTCTCTATGAACCCTTCTGCACCTCCCCCTTGGGGGACAAGAGCTATGAACATGGGCCTGCCTTTCCTCTGTCCACTGGATACCTTCCTGGACTTCTCTCCAATGATGATGTCTACAGCAATCAGGTCTAGCTCTTCAGAAGGCAGGAGTTTCTCATCAGAGAAGCTACCCATTTCAGTGTCCCCTCTCTCAAGAGGCTGCAGCTCCTTCCCATTCCCATGGCTAGGTAGACTGACCTCTCCATTTACCCTTGGTTGAATCTCCCCCAATTCTATTTTCAGTGGATTCTCAGGACCTTGGATCACAGCTAGGGTTTGAACCATTTCAAAGACAGTCTCATCTTCAGAATCTGAATTGTCCAGTCCCACCAGGTCGCACCCCAAGCTCTTACAGGACCCATGTACACAACACTAGGAAAGAGGAATGGCTGTTGCTAGGCAACAGTCCCACCCACCAGAGTCTTATGAGCCATCAATAGTTCTACAGATGGACAAGTGAATGACCTTCAGACTCTGCAACATCCTCCATTTCCTTCCTCAGTGGCCTTCTCACTGCAATACTTCTGAATATGTTTTCTTTCCTGAACAGGAATGGTTCCCCTTCCTCCCTCCCTCCCTCCCTCCCTCCCACAAGTATAGAAGGCACTGTATTTGAGAATTTGCATTTTTGGAAGAGAATTTGCATTTTTGGAAATGTGAACTTTCCCTATAGGATAAAGCAGGGAGGGGGCTGCACAAATACATACTTCCAAACCCAAAATTGCCAAATTGCACACAAAAAAGCCAAATTTTCCTGAAAGTTTCTCACATTTGTATTGACATTTGTATTCAAAGAGGATGTAGGATCATAAAATCATAGAAACAGAACAGTAGAAGTGGAAGGGTCCTATAAGGCCATCAAGCCCAGCCCCTTGCTCAGTGCAGGGCACCTGTCAGGATCAGGGCCTGAGTGACCCTGCAAGTGCTTGTAGAAACAGGAACATCTTTGTGAGCACTTGCAAGCAACACCCGAGGAGCAACTATGCAGTGCAGCTGGAGGCCAGCAGAAAAGGCTTCCCTGCACTGCTGCTTCTTGCCACAGCAATGCAAGCTGTCCTGGTGACGCCTTGTGCTCTGGCTTCTGCAATGCTACGCCTTTCTCGTTTGTTTCTGCCTAGCTCAAGCCCTGCTCCAGTTACGTAGTTCTGGCCTCCCTTTAGTCCTGCTCCAGCTCCAGCCTGCACCCTTTTCTGCTCTTCCTGTCCTTCCTTTGAGTAGACCCTGCCTTGCTCCAGCCTGCACCCTTTGCTGCTCTTCCTGTCTTTCCTTTGAGTAGACCCTGCCTTGCTCCAGCCTGCACCCTTTGCTGCTCTTCCTGTCTTTCCTTTGAGTAGACCCTGCCTTGCTCCAGCCTGCTACAACCCTTGCAGCAATGTCTTTCCAGTAAACTGACCCTGGAACTGTGCTCTGACTCTCCCTCTCTGTGCGTGCAAAATCGGACTGTTCTCCTCCATGCCTTTGACTTGCCCTTAGCCTCTGGCTCATGGTAAGCTCCGCACTCAGCTTGAGCTCGCGCCCTGGATGCAGCATTCCGCCCATTCCTGCTGCTTCCCACAGCCTGGCATTCACAGCACCAGTGAAACATCCCCTACAGATGGCTGCCCAACTGGCTCCTGCACGCCTCCAGTGTGGGTGAGCCCACAACCTCCCTAGATCATTGCTTCCAATGCTGTGCAGCCCATGGGGTTCAGTTCCTGGTGAGCCACGCCATGAACCCTGGGAAGGAACATCTCTGGGCTGCACAAAGCAGACAGGAATCCAGGAAGCCAAGACCAGGAATCCAAAATGGATCGCTTGCACATCCTCAGAGAGCACTGAGCTCACAAACAGCCTGTTCTGAAGACCAGGAGAGGGAGAGGTGTATACGAGAGCTCGATTCTATCTGTGCATTGATCTCTGAACAGCATAAGCACATTACAAGTCTAAGGATGTGGCATTCCATGCTGCTGTTGAGAGCTTTGGCTATTGGGTGACATTGAAATGCAAAATATTCAGATTATTAATGACCCATTAACAATTAGCCCTCCCTCACTGCCACCAGGACTTTTCCCAACGTTTTAATACTCATTTGTATGGGGATTGCATATTTAGGCACATGTGTCATCGTATGCATTTATACTCATTTCTTACTGGCCTTGCCTTTCCACTCTACATTTCCTAATCATCATATGAGAATCTGCTTAGATTAAAACAGGGATGCTTTGGAAAGATATGATTTCTGTGTGTGCACACACGCACATGTGTGTACACGTGTGATGCTGAGGTGATCATTTCAGCATAACAGCTTCCAAAGGCCTCTGTTGCACAATGAATCTGAGTCATCCAGGGCCTCAAATCTGGCTCAGAAGAAAGTCTAAGGGGACTTATGAACTGCATCAGGGCAATTGCTTGACCCTCCAAAGCTCCACCATCTGAAAATATGAACTTGGTTGAAAAAAATGATATCACACTTTGTTTATAATATTGTTGTTCAGGGAGGGGGAAAATGGAGATGATACATTAGGACTGGCCAAACATCAATCCATATGTTAAGGTGAGATTTCTGCAAACCAGTTTATTCTCTGCCTTTAAAAAAGAAAAGAAAAAACTTGCTGAGCCATCACCATCATCATCAAAAATTGGAGATAAGCTGTCAGCCGTGGCTCTAAGCTGTTCAACACTAACAATACGTCTGAGAACCATCATGGATTTTTTTATCACTTCATTTATTGTCCAAGTTCTTATATAGTCTTACATTTTCCATTAGACGATCCAGATATTTCAAGTCAGCACACCGCAAAGTACGTATGGCCTGCATTAGTGGGATTGATTGTTTATCCATGTCAGTTGGCTGTTATCACTCATCCATTTTGGAAGCTGACTTAAGATATCTACCAGGCTTTGGAGAGTTTCTTTGCTGTCATGGAACTGGGGCTTTGCACATTACAGCCCTTAATTGCTTGCCTTTTCCTGACATCTTTGTTTTGCAAGGAAACTTATGCAACTTGGAAGCATCGCTTGCAATGTGGCATGAGGAAAGGGATGACAAGTTTGGGAAGGGCAGCCTCAAAGCCCTGCCACAGATTTAACAGGAATGGGCATAGGCATGGCCTTGCTCATATCTCTTGGGTCTTGTTTTGCAAAAGGCTAATATTGCTTTCTTAATGGGAAGGAAGGGCTAATTAACTGAACGTGGAGCGGACAGCTTTTGGTGGCCGATGGCTACCACCATACTCACTTAGCTGGGACCAAAGAGAAGCCATTGGTGGGTTGCATGCACAGCTAACCACCAAAGAGGAAGAGGTCTGAGCTTGACAGCCAGCTCAAAAGAGTGAGTCCAAGTCAAGAAGGTCTCTCCTAGGCCATGAATTCTATTTGCTTTGCAGAAGCAGAGGGTAGATACTGTGCTACTTTTAAGACAATCAGCACCATCTGTCTGGATTCCTGACCATTCTGGCTGGTTGGAGTCCAGTGACGTGCTGGAGCATAGGATGGAGAATGTGCCACACATGAAAATTGTAACAACAGCCACAAGATGGACATTAGCCCCATTAAAGGCAACCCTCTGGAACTTTCCAGCACTTAAGGTGCCACAAAGAACAGACCCATGCATGCCTGCACGTGCTACAAGTCTTCACTGCAGGCGATTCTATTTCCCTATGTGGCGCCAGCTTTTTATTGCCATGGGTCTGGCTCATGCTGACCAGTGGTCAAATCACAAGCAGCCAGGGCAGGGCAATAGAGATGTGCTGCATGATGCAGCGCCAGCAATTGATATGCCTCTGGACACTCCTTTCCCACCCACATGTCCTGCTTGTGGGCTTCCTAGAGTAACGAAGGCTCCTTGTTCCTCACAGGGGTCTTTCCCTTTGAAATGAGCTCCTCACCCACTGCTTTTGGAAAACTGTGGGAAGAGCGATCCTGTGGACCCATGTGGACAGTGTGCTGGACTAGATGCAGCATGGTTTTCTTATGCAAACTGGAGGGATGCTGGACATCTGTACGGAATTAAAAGTGTGCAAAATTAAAACACAGGCACAGATATATAGGTCCTATACAGGGTGAGATGGAGGACATATGCATCCCTTTCTGACGTGCAGAAGTATCACCTGATATTTGCATATCTTTTAAAATATCTCTTCATATTTATGCTGTTTAGTCCCTCTTTGTGCTATCTATGGGTGGGAAAGTTTTTGGGATGCCAAAGTCAAACCAAGGGCCAAATCTAATTTTAGAGTAGATCTTGGGGTCATATTCAAATAGAGGGGCAGAGCCAAGGGCAAATACTCCAATACCGAAAGCGCCAGTAATGTATTAGCAAAAAACTCTTCCTGCCAGTAATTAAACCTCAGGAGAGGCATTTCAGCCCATGAGAATGACGGGTATGGAGGGATGCCCATCAAGAAACCATCAAACAATGGGTGGCAGGGAAAGGGTTTTTTGCTGGCCAGCAAAATTAGGTAGGGTGGTGAGACCGGGACCCCAGTTCAGCTCAGTGAGACTGGGACCCCAGATTTGGATCATGGTATATCAGCATTGCTGTCTTTGATACAGCATCAATCCAGGGCATAGTGGGAAAGAAAATGGTGGCAGTCAATTGCCAATGGTCAGAGCACTGGTTTTAAGGGAGAGCTTCCTGTTGTCTGTCACCTCCTTCAGGCCCCAGAAATTATCTAGCCTAACACCCCTCTGTGATTGGTAGAGACATTTGGTTGACACAGCTCCATGTCCCGGCCCTCGTGCACCATTCATGTTCCTCCGGACAGGTGTATCTCCAAATGCTTTGAACACAGCTCCCACCTGCAGCTGTCCTGAGACAGTATAATTTGGGGCCTGTGGGTGTGCAAACATGCAAGACTCTGTAGAAGTGACTGTATCATGATCACCAAGTGTCAAGTATCACTTAGAGTCATGTTTGTTCTTTCTAGCATGCTGTAGTCTCTGAGCTACACAGGGTCATAAACTCAGCATAAAGAAGACCTGCATTTCCCAAGGATTTTGATCCCAAAACCACACTGGCTCCATAGTTACCAAAGCAAATCAGATCGCAATTTCCAGGTCAAGACAGAGCTCATTCCATCTATAAATGTAGCATGTAGAACATAGCTGCTACTATTATTATAACTGCCACCACTACTAGTACCACCACTACATTTATGTCCCACCTTTCTTCCTCTTGTGAGGAATCCAAGGCCAGCTTACATAGTTCCATGGATCCACACAAAAACAACCCGGTGGGTTAGGCTGAGAGTGAGTGATTGGCCCAAAGTCACCCAGGGAGCTTCAGGGCCAAGTCGAACCTACATCACCCTGATCCTCAGTCCAATGCTCTGACCACCACACTGGCTCTCATATTTAAAAAGTGTTATTTGTTTATTTCTATGTCACCTGATAACCAAAGCTCTCTGGGCCATTACAAGTCCTAAAAATACAGATCATACATACAATATAAAGCTTCCTTTTAACAATATTAAAGGTTAAATCATATGCCACCTGGAAAGGCTATTACATAGCATAGGGCTGCAGTCAGAGATCCATGATGCATGTGGATGCAAACTATGCAGAGAAGTGCAGTCGGGAGGTCCTGGAAGTCAAGTTCAGGCAGTCTCTGAAATGCATGTAGTTTCGTGTGCAGGGCCAGCCAGAAAGGCACAGCTGGGTGAAGAGCTGGTGCAAAGGGGAAGGCTTCATTTTGTCACATAGTGGGAAATTTGGGGGAACAAATGGGGCCTGTTTGGCAGGGCCAGGCAACACTTACATCGGGATGGGACAAGACCGCTAGCACATACTATTAAAAAGGTGGCAGAGAACATCTGAAACTAAATCCCGGGGAAAAACCCACAGGACCTGAGATTCATCTGGTTCAGATAAATGTGTCCTTAGCAGATTAAGGGAAGGAAGTTTCAGATTGGCTGAGTTCAGCAGGGGACAAGAACAGTCTGTGCATGTTAGGAAAAGGGCAGCCACTCTGCAACGATGCTTTCTTGCTGTAATTTGCAAGAAGACCATACACAGACTGTTTCTGTGACCCAGTGACCACAGCCTCGGCCAGGCCATGGGCCAAAGACCTCTGGGTAGCCTTAGCAATAGCTCTGGGACTGCTGAAAGCAGCTCCTGATTTAGGCTTTCTGTGTTCAAAGCTGTAGCTCAGTTACTCAGTGAAAGCTTTCCATGTCTAAGGCTGCAGATCAGTTAGTTAGTCAGAAGCTAAATTATGACACCTAGATGCTTGGAAAGTAACACCTGACATGACCTCAAGTGTTAAGGAGTAGCAGTGATCAGAAAACCTTCATGAACTCCAACCACAAACTAGGTCTGGTCTGGGAGACATCTAGCAAGATCCCAAATGCCACAAGGAACAAGTCTTAGCAAATACCAGCAAAACACCTAGCTATAATGCTCCACCAAAGACTAATCCTGCCATGACATGGGAGGGCAGGATTGGCCGATCTGCAACTGAAGAGCACTTGGACATGTGCAGTCCAAACTACTTGCCAATCTGTAACCTACAAAAACCCTTAACTTTTTGTCAGCTCCACTTTTGGGCACCAGTCATGAAGCTGACCTCTTTTGCATGCAAAATAAATAGTTTAAGTCTCTACTGGGTGTAGCTTCCTTTCTTCCGGATAATTGAGACCCTCCAGGAAAAAGACCAAGGGCATTTTTGCATCCTGTGGAATGCTGCTTGTGCAAGGAACAAACTTATTCCACAGCATGTGCAGTACAAACAGAGGCTGCAAATCATGTGCATGGCAGAGAGACGCTGCTTGTGCAGAGGTCGTGTGGGACTCAGTGGCTGGTGAGTGCAACATGAATGCTTGGCATAAAGTCAGGCTCATGGCCCCAAGAATGTGGGCTGGAGTCTATGAAGGTGACCCTAGGAAATCCAGTGGATTTCCATTCCCAAACAGATTGCTCACACATCCCTAGGAGAAGGTGCGCTCACAGATATTCTGGTCCTAAGTTGTTCAGAGCTTTGTTTGCTAGTCCTAAAACCTTAAAACTGGTGGTTAGCCAATAATGGGGGATGTTCCCTTAGCAAAATGTTTGCATCTGAAAAGAAGCAGCTCTAACTTCCATAGCAGCCCCACCTTGCAAGGTGGGGCATTTTTGTCAGCTGTTTTTAACAGGTCTATTTTCTACTGAAATGGAGCTTTCTTGCATGGTAGGCCCATTTCTATGCTTTGGGAGGTCAGGAGCCACCAGCATTGACCTATTTTTTGGTTTCTGATGAAGACAAACTTGTTCTGTGAATACTTTTATTGCTGGCCAGGCATGGTCTTAATGTGGTTTTGTTTTAAATTGTTTAAATTATTTTTATTTGTTTTAACCTCATGCTGTTCACCAGTCTGGAATCTGTTCAGATGTACAGTAGTTGAGTACCGAAATGAAATGTAAATTTTCTAGTGGAAAGGAAGGAAGGAAGGTGGGCAAAGAGTTGGAACGGGTGGTGGCGGGATAACTCAAAGCACTCTTGGATGAGACTGACTAACTGGACCCATTTCAGTCAGGCTTCAAACCCGGGTATGGCACTGCATCTGCCTTGGTCGCCCTGTACGATGACCTGTGCAGGGGGAAAGACAGGGGGAGTGCGTCCTTGTTGGTCCTCCTGGACCTCTCAGCAGCTTTCAATACCATTTACTATGGTATCCTTCTGGATAGGGTGCAGGGACTGGGAGTAGGAGGCACGGCTTGGCAGTGGTTCCCCTCCTACCCTGATGGCTGATTCCAGAAGGTGGTGCTGGGGGACTTTGGCTCTACACCATGACAGCTATGCCATGGAGTACCACAGGGGTCCATTTTGTCCCCCTTGCTATTCAATATCTACATGAAACTGCTGGGAGAGGTCATCAGGAGGTTTGGGCTGCAGAATCATCAGTATGCTGATGATACCCAGCTCTACCTCTCTTTTTCAACCGATCCAGGTGAGGCAGTGGCTGTACTGAACCGGTGCCTAGCCAAGGTAATGGGCTGGATGAGGGCCAATAAACTGAAACCCAATCCAGACAAGATGGAGGTCCTGTTGGTGGGTGGTTTGAGCTCCTGGGTAGGTGACTTAGACCTTGCCCTGAATGGGGTTGCACTCCCTCTAAAGGACAGGATCTGCAGCTTGGGAGTGCTCTTCGACCCGGAGCTGTCCCTGGAAGTTCAGGTGACTGTGGTGGTGAGGAGCGCTTTCCTTCAGCTTTGGTTAATCCATCAGCTGCGTCCCTACCTAAAGGGTGATTGCCTAGCGACAGTGACACATGCATTGGTGACTTCCCAACTTGACTTCTGTAATGCGCTCTATGTGGGGCTGCCCTTGAAGACAGTCCAGATACTTCAGATGGTGCAAAATAGAGCATCCAGATTGCTGTCAGGGACTGGGCGTTACTCTCATATAACCCCAGTCCTCTACCAGCTTCACTGGCTTCCCATAGAAGTCCGGGCTCAATTCAAGGTGCTGGTTATCACCTATAAAGCCCTTAACGGCTTGGGACCTGGATACCTAAAGGAATGCCTTCTTCTGTATTTGCCCTCCTGACCCCTGAGATCAGCAGCAGAGGCCCTCCTCTGGGAGCCCTCCGTGAAAGATATTAGGAGGCAAAGTACCCGGAGGAGGGCTTTCTCTGCAGTGGCGCCCTGCCTATGGAATGCATTCCTCAGAGAGATCCACCTGGCGCCGTTGTTATTTGTTTTTCGGCACCAGGTGAAGACCTTTTTATTTCAACAATATTTTAAAAACTTTTAACAACAGCTATGTAGCTTTTAATCTGCAGCCAGGGTGGATCTGGATTTTATTTGTATTATGTTTTATTTTGTTTTTCTTATTTATGTAAGCCGTCCTGAGGCTATGAGAAAGGATGGCATACAAATACTCAATAAAATAAGCAAAAAATAACAAAATAAAAAGGAAGGAAGGAAGGCCCATCTCTGAACTTTTCTTGGAAATCACTGTACAGAGTTTGACCTGGCTCCAGTGTGCCCTCCCAGACTCTTTGGAGTAAGGGTGAGCATACAAATGCAATAAATCAAAACAACATGAAGAAGACCTTTCTCTCCTCTTTCAATTAAGAAAAGGAATTGTCATGCCTTAAGATACAGAATCCCAAGTAAGTATGAAGTATAAAAGGGGGAATAATCAACGTGGCACAAGGTTAGTCCTATATTTATCATTCCAGTCTATTCTAAAAATCAGCAGTCCTCTATACTTTTATTAGCCTTCTGATTTCCTTTACAAGTTGTAATACAATACATCCCTAAGTGCTGTACTTCTGTGAATTTGTCATAAACATTAGGAGCATCTATTTTCTTCCACTTGCAGCAGTCTCTCTCTCCTCCCTGGGTTTCAATTTGCAACAGGATTGCCAGGGGCAAGGACAACAGGTCCCTCAGATATTGACCTCAGTAAATTTATTCTGGATCTCAACACTGCTTCTTCATTTTCCCCCACGGGAATGGCTGTTCTTCTACCTGTTGCAGTTGGGTCCAAACGAGAAGCCTCTAGCGTATGGGTGCAGAAACCCCATGCATCAGTCCATGGATCAAATCCTGCCCTCCCAGAACATTCGGTGTGTCTTGGTTTTGTGACACTTTTCCCCATCCTGCAAGGTCGAAATGCCGTACCAAACGGCCGTGGATGGGCATGGCTCCAATGGCACTGGGGGAACACACCCACTCTGGTTTACTGGCTGAATTTACTCTGCACCATGCATTTTTTTATGCAAGATAGGATTCAGCACCATACATTTGGGAAATATGCATGAAACTATGCACACGTTTGCATGCAGACAAAAAGGAAACCCCCTCATAATATGATACTGCCGCAAGTCAAAATGAGTTTCTTAATGGAGCTCAGAACTTCAGTGAGCTAAAATATGGCTGATTTGCACATTCCAAAATGTGACCACCCATCAACTGTAGCCCATGATTGCCTGAAAGGAGAGAGAGAGAGAGAGAGAGAGAGAGAGAGAGAGAGAGAGAGAGAGCGCGCGCTTTGCAAAGAAGATGCCCTTGGGCTTCAAAATGATTTAAAAAACAGCCAGAGCAAAACGTGGTGATGTATGATGAAATGTTGCATGGTGCATTTCCAAACTGTTGCATGACGCAACATGTTCCAAATGTTGCATGATGCATTTCCAAATGTTTCCAAACGTTTTGTGCAAACGCACAAAAACTCTTGTGTACAGAATGAGATTCCATATTAAAGGAAAACTCTTGCCCAAGCTCACAGAGACACATGCATTCCCTTTCAAGTAAACAGTGAATGTGCCCAAGGTAAATTTGCTTATAGTCATGATGGTGTTAGGTCTTCCATCCATGTTGCTGGGCAACCACCGCAGATCAGGATCATTGCCCCCATATCCTGTTTGTGGCTTCCTCTGGGCATCTGATGTGAAACAGGCACCGTGTGAAAGTGCAAGTCCAGATGCATCTCTGGTCTGATTCAGCCGAGCTCCTCTTCCATGGTGTTCCAGAGCCCTCAGTAAACAGAACTAAAACCTAGCCGAGCTAGCATTATTTTAGCATGGTTGCTATGATTGCTTTGTTCCTAAGGAAAGTCAGAGCTAGTTTCCTGAAAGCCTGAGCTTTCTCATGCAGAATCAGATCTGTGAGGCTAAGCAAAGCTGCTGCGACTCCCACCTTCGCCCATCCCTGCAGCCTATTTGTTAGTATTTTATCATTTCGACAAGGTCTGGGTTGTTAGTTTGATTCTGTTCCATTGCGAAGCTTACTCTCAAATAAGGCAATCAAGTAACACAGCCTTTTGAAAACTAAGTAAACAATGTTGTAAAACCTACCATAATGTTATTAGAACGTTTATAGTTATTTTGTTTCTGCAGGTTCTCATGAATGAGAGGGCTAGGTGACCTTAACCCAGCTACAAAACTCTGTGTTGGCAAACAGGTGAGCATGTGTGTGCTGGGGACCTCTTGTGCCTTTAGTTATATATGGATTCAGCAGAATTGAGCATTAAACAGTGGATTTAGTGAAGAGGCTGTTGCTTGCACCTGGATCTGTTCGAATCCTCACTGAAAGCTTACAGCAAAAGGTAAAAAAGGTCTACTGACTTCCAAAGAATCCATGTGGGAGTTGCTTTGGAGGAGAGGTGCTGGTATATTTATGCAGAATATCTTGCCAAAAGGGAATGTCAATTGTTAAACAGTTTAGCAGAACGGGGGGATGCTATTGCCTTCCCAGGTGAGGTGGAAGGAGAAAAGGGACAGTAAAGGCATTGCTCAGGCAGAAAGGTAGGTCTCCTTTGTCTGTGGCATCAGTGCTTTCCCTCCCATTTTGGTTAGTGGATGGAACCACACAGTATTAAATAAAACGGTGTTACATATACTTAACAATATGAGATAGCCAAACCTACAAATATCTTGAAGTGGGCACTACATGGCTGCCCATCATCCTCTGAATGTGGAAAGTTGTGGCATCTTATGGAGCACAGGATCAGCAAAGAGGCAACAATGGCCCCCACCCTCAAAAACATTAAGGTGGTCTATTTTGGGCATCTAAATGTGTCGTCCCTCAGCACAAAGAAAAAGGGCTGCAACTCCACACGGATTTGGTGGAAGCCAAGGATTCCTTGCCCTTCCCCTGCCCACCACTCAAAACACCCATCCTGTCCCAGTCCTAAATACAGTCTTCTGTCTTTGAAGTTCCCACTGTCATGAAAAGGACCATGTTGGCTGAGAAGTTCTCTGAAGGCCTTCCCCATCAGAAGGCATCTGCCAGCCATAGGACTCCATACAAAATAAGTTGTGGTTGGGTACAGACCATGACAGTTGAAACTTGGATCATCAAATGCTAGACGTGCAAGCACTTCAGCAACATTAACATCCAGTGAGTACAGCAGGGGTGTGTGCAAATTTCATTTTGCTTCATTTGAACTTTGAAGGTGCCTTTTTGACAACCCCACACATAAACTGTAGCGCAATTTACTGGAAAAGAGCCAGTGTGGTGGCGTGGTAAGAGTGCAGGTCTGGGACTCAAGCAATCTGTTTTAGTCCTCACTCAACAGATCACTGGGTGACTTTGGGCCAGTCGTAGACTCTCAGCTCAGCCTACCTCACAAGGTCATTGTTACAAAAGTAAGACTGGGGGAAGGATAAATGTGTAAGCTGCTTTGAGTTCTTTGGAAGGAAAAACAAGGAGATGGAAATAAAATAAAAAATAAAGCTCATGAGTTTTGTGTTTGTGTTCACAAAGTGTACATTCTGTTCAAGTGTTTCTTTTTTATGGTTTAATCCATGGAGTGAGTACATATTTTGGTTGCACAGTTTAGAAAATGTCTCAAAAATGTACATCTTTTCAACTGGAAAAGAAAGAAAAAGGTCTTGTTTTAGGGGAAAGTAAAAAGATAAGGTAAGGGCCCAGATGAAAACCAGAAAATCAAATATTAACTCCAACTCTGCTCATCCTCCCATCCATAGCCCACATATCAGGGGCAGACAGAAAACTTTGGAAAGAGACAGGATTGGGTTACCTGACTAATCCAGTCCTCCAGTAAAGTTGCATGAAACGTTAGCAAAAACACTTTATCCTTGGTCAAATTTTATTTCTCTTCCTCAGAGGACCACATTCAAACAATTCGTAAGCCAATGGGGTAGAAGAAAAACAGTATATCGCCTCTTGCAGGAGAGACCTTTTAACAGAATGGGTGGGGGACTGCAGAAAAGCTGGGAAACCAAAAGTGACTGGGGAAAGGCCATCTGGGAGCCGCACTGGCACCTCACAAGAGACTGAATTGGGGCCCCAAAAGAGCCAGGCTTCTTTCCACCCCCCCCCCCCCCCCCGCCACAGGAGGACCTGAGTTTACCCTCTCTTGTTCTAGGCAGCATTTATTTTCAGGAGTGAGGTATGTCAGAACATCTGAACTCACTCAGATTCATTCAAAACTGGAGAAGCATCACATCCAAAATGAATACTAAAGAGCCCCCTCTACTGTTTGTTAAATATTTGATAGGTGCAGCACCATTCACATTGCCAGCATTTCTAGGGTGCAATTATTCAACTCTGCTGCTCTTTTAGATGCCATCATAGCAACATAGACTCACAGAGTTCGAAGGGGCCAAGAAGGCCATCGGGTCCAACCCCCTGCTGTTGCAGGACACCATGTTACACCATCCCACTCAGATGGCTGTCCAGTTTCTCCTTGAATTTCTCTAGTGTGGGAGAGCCCACCACCTCTCCGGGCAGCTGGTTCCACTGCTGTATTGCTGACAGTGGGGAAGCTTTTCCTGATGTCCAGCCTGAATCTGGGTTGTTGCAAATTGATTTGATTATTCTGTGTCCTACACTCTGGCATCAGCAAGAAGAGGTTTTGACCTTCCTCTTTGTGGCAGCCTTTGAGGTACTTCTAGAGGGATATCATGTCCCCTCAGTCTTCTCAAGGCTAAACATGCCCAGTTCTCTCAGTCTCTCCTCATAGGGCAGTGTTTCCAAACCCGGGATCCTTCATGTTGCCCTCCTCTGGACCATTTCTAATTTACCTTCAATGCACACCTACTTGGTTTAGTGGATGCTTGGCCTGGGTGTGGCAGAAAACTGCTACAGCCCTGCCAATTAACTGATGGAGAGCCATTAGGTAACCCATTCATCACAAGATTCATCACCATCTGCCTTGAAGAGAAGGTTATAGAAATAAGTGGCTAGGAGCACCAAAATCATGAATAAAATATTGGGGAGCGAAGAATACAAATTGCAAAGTTCTGCAGCACGATCCACCAGGTTAGTTTGTGGCATTAAAGGTGGTTTTCGCGGTGCTCGTGTTGACGCAGATGAATGGTGCCGATTAAAAAAAGGAGTGAAGAAAAGATTATCAGCTTGACGCATATAGCAGGCATCATTATTGGCATCGCCCAAAGCACGGTGAAGTTTTCAAGGCCCCCATGTACAATGGGAGATGACATTGTGCACTGGATTAAAAAGAAGATAAGCAAAAACAAGGATGATAAACTACAAGACGATGAAGATTTAAATGTCCTTTTTTCTCCTTAATTTTAAGTACAAGGCGTTCTGTGCACTTAATGTTCCTCCCACCACATCAGCGAGGTTTATGCCAAAGAGTCTGCTTTGGTGTGCTAGTGAATGGTCCATGAAACTAGCTGGGATATTAAAGCAGTGAGGCTAGCTTGAGACAGGTTCTTGGTTCTAAACATGACCAAAATGCATCTATATTGCATTTTTTTTAGTATGTATGTATTTATTTGGCCCTTTTTCTTCCTGCACTGAGCCTGAGGATGCATGCACAGTGTTCCCTTTATGCATTTTATTCACACAACAACCCTGTGAGGAAGCTAGCGTGACAGTCCACACCTGACCCAGAAGTTACCCAGTGAATTCCATGACCCCAGTGGGGACTAGAACCTAGATCTCTTCAGTCTCAGGTTCAATTCTCTAGCCACTGCACCACTCCAGTTCTCAGCTGTGGGTTCCAGCCACACCCCCAGTGTATTATTTACCAAAGTGATACATGACTCACTTTGACAGATGGCCCTGAACTATTCGGTCTAACTTTGTGGGTGCATATTTATAGGAAACCTGCCCCATGCAAAACAGCAAAGAAAAGCCAAATATATAACAGCAAAGAAAGCATTGCATGTATGCATTGACTTACAGCAATTTGATAGCTTCCTGGGGGACAGAAAAGCAAAACAAAAGCTGGGAGCTGTAATTCAGCTAACAGCAGCACTGCTCAACATTGTTAGAAACCCAAATTTCTTCTGCAGAATTGCTGTTCCCAGAATGCCCTGGGAAGATGGAATGGCTGCTAAATCAACATAGTGTGGAGTTATGCCCTAATTGGTAACTTCTTCAGTGATAAATGAAGGTGCAACTTTAAGTTTGGTCTAAAGGGAGCACAAATTACTTCCACACCAGGAGAATTTGTGAAATCACAATTCATTACTACTACTACTACTATTGTAATAACTAAAATACAGATTTCCAACTATCACTAACACAGACTGGAAACGCCATTACTTCTTTGTTTAAGGTGTGATTTACCCGGGTGGTTCCTTTTCTGTCAAACTCAGGGCTTCTTTTCCAGTCTGGTACATTCTGTGCTCCAATCATCCTTTTCTGCTGCTTCTCCTCAGTAATTTGTGCTGTTTTATGATGTGTGGGAAGGCCATTCGAAAGCTGTGGGGAAAATGTGAGCAAACAGGGAGAAGAAAGAGCCCACCACTCCTTTTCCTAAAGATTAAAATGAAGTAAAAGGACTTGGAGCCTCGGGGCTCCTAGAGAGATTAAAGGATTTTGACAGGAGATCTTTGGTGAGAAGGTTTTCCTTCTAGGCTTGCTTCTCATGATGGATGGAGCACAGGCATGCTTGATCATTGCCCTGTGGAACACTGGTTCCAGCTGAGAACAAAACAATGCATTTGATGCTCACCAAGATTCTGGGCAGAGAAGATGCTTAGCTACTGGCAGAGTAGTCCCACAGGGGAAGACTTGTGGCTGAGTGGCAGAGCTCCTGCTTGGCATGCACAAGGTCCTGAGTTCAGTTTCTGACATCTCCAGGTAGGACAGGGAAAACTCCCTGAATCCCTGCTGGCCAGTGTCAACAAAACTGTGCTCAATGGCCTGATGGGATGTTTCAATCCAGGTAGCTTCCCTTCTTCCTACATCAGGAAACATGAGAAGAAATAAGAAGAGATGAGAAAATCTGCAAAGTAAACCAAATTGAGTCCTATTTTGACTTCTCAGCCCAATTCATCTTGCTCCCATTCCCAAACATGGATATTCTTTAGGAACTAACAGATCGTGCATATCAACTAGAACACACATTTGAATCACCAAAGACTAAAGCATGAAAGAATGCATTTTGAAGAAAGGAAGGAAAGAAGGAAGGCTTCCAGAACAGGAGCACAAATTCAGGAAATGGTGAGCTTTTCTAGAAAGCTGTGCACCAATTTGTGCTTAGGTTATAGAACAAATCAAACACATCTAGACACATCGACACAGAACGTTAATCTATTCCTTCATCACTGATGAAGCTTCACCACTGATGCCTTAGGATTGCATTGACAGATTGAACCAAAAAAAAAAAAAAAAAGGATAAGCTTTCACTTGGCTGTTCAAGCACAATGGAAGCCTTGTATCTGCTTGTGACCAGCCAGTTCATCTCCATATTAGCCAAAACTCTAGTCAAGCTTTTTATTTTTGCAGAAGGAAAGCACCTGAGGAAGAGGAGTGCTCCATTCCTCTGCCCTATTCATATATTTCTGTGTCATGGTGGACAATGGTCTGAAGAGGAGAAACTCCTTCATGCTTCATTTCTACCACCTCATTCTGCTTCTTATACAGAACTTGCCTGAGTTGGAAGAATAATGAATTTATGGAGTCTAGGGAGCCATGTAGTTTGTTGGAGTAGAATGAGAGATCCACAGGGCTAAGGAATCTCCTTCAGCCAGAAGTTGAATTCAGTTTTGGAGGAGCTCTTGAGGGTTGGATAATGCTGCTGGGGAGAGCCAAAAGCAGGGGGTGGGGGTAAATATCCCAAAATCCCCCCCCCAGCAAAAAATAGCACATTGTAGCTTAAAGCTCTTACTGCCAGCAGGAGGGCATGTTCCACTAAGGCCCACCTGGCACCAAATTTGTCATCTTTTAAGTGCCAGGATAAGAAAGCCCTTTATGCTGAAGCCTTCAAAGATCAACTTAGCTACTCAGGACATAATGGGATTACCCATCCAAAGTGTGCTTCTTTTTACAGGGTCGTTTTACTATATGCTTTAGCCGTTCTAATTCATTTTAATGCTGCCTTGATTTTATGATACCTGCATTGTATTTTATTGTTCTGTTTGTTGTAAACCAACCAGAGAGCTTCAGCTGTGGGAAGGGGGGTGATGCTGCTGATTATCACAGCCTTCTTCGATCTAACCTTCTACTTTAGCAACCTTCTTTTAGAAGAGGGAGAGACACCGTGCAAAAGACAGGCAACCTCTCCCTGATCGGTGAGAGGAAAGGCTGTGCGGGCAGATCAAGGGACCTGGCTGGGATAGATTTGATCCCTGTGCCTGCGTTGCCCCAGCCCTGCCAAAGAGAACCACTCCATGTGTCCAAATTGCTGGAACCTTCAAAGAAACCTCCTCAGAATGTTTGCCCAGAAAGCAGCTAATGCTTCATTACAGAGGCTTTTGTTCCAATCAGGCTAGGAGAGGCTCGGCGGGCCACATGCTCCCCTCCAAATATCTTTAAGAATACCAGCTGCAGCAGTAAAGGGGGACAGATGATCGTGCATTAAAGTGCTAGGAGCGCAACATGATAAGGATCATGAAAACCAGGGGGAAACTGCCAGGCTTAAGCCCAGCTAAAGGAACAGACCATGATTAATGGTGCTGAAAGCAGCTGAGGTATCCATGACTTTATCCACTTGTTATCCCACTTTATGATCTCTCTCTCTCTCTCTCTGGCCGATGTAAGATCAGCATTGGTTTGGGAGTGAACTGATCTGGCTCCTGTTCGTTTTCCATGGCAAACAGACAATTGCTAAATTAAATGGTTCCCTGGCAACCAGGGGATCATATGGTGGAAGCTGCTCCTCCACCCTGCAGGTTCGGGCTCAGCTGAACACACTTGAGCACAGAGCTGCCTTATGGCTAATGATGAGGACAGCACAGCTAATGGGGCAGGATAAACCTCTAATAAAATCAATCAATAAATATTAAAGCATTCCAATGAGCACCTTAGCATCGTTTTTCAGATAGTCCCACACAAAGCCTTTCTCCCCTTTAGAATGCTCAACTTTTAACTTTGATTTAAGCAAAACTGCAAAGAACAGGGGACAGATAACTCCACAACTGATGTGTGCTTTCACAAGGTACCTCCCTTTAGGTCTTGCTGATGTAAGGCCCTGCGACATCTTTGCTTCCTGCAGAGCAGCCCGAGGCACAATGCGTGACAGATCAGTTCAGCTCACAGTACAGCGTTGGCATCTGTACTTCCCCAAAGTTTGTGGTGCTTCACACCAACACAAAATGAAAGTGTACACCAGGGTTGCAATGAAGCTCCATGGAATCCATCCCTCGAATGTTCACAGACCTCCCTTCATGCTCGGCCCAGGCTTGGGAAGTGAGTCAAGCTGCAAGGAGGTCTGTGAACTTTTGCAGAAGGGAAGTCCCACTGCTGCAACCTTTCTTCACATCACCTGCAGCCACGCAGGCAAAAGGGGTTGTGTGTGGCACAGGAGGAGGGACGGTGTGGGGACAGCAGTTGTGTGGCGCTCAATTCCTGGTGAGCACTGCATGGACGCTCTGTGCGCTCACCAGGAAATCGGACTCCAAGCTGTGACAAAGCAGACACGCATCCAGGGAACAGAGCCCAGGGAATCCGAAAGATCGACCCCCTAAACAGATCCTTCACACATCCATATAATAGCAGAAAAAATATTTATTTATTTATTACAAGCATTTATATCCCGTCCTTCCTCCAAGCACTCAGGATGGCTCACACAACATAAAATTACAATGTAAACCCTCAATTATTTAAACAATATAAAACAACACATCATGAACTTAAAAGAAAAAAAGAGGAAAAGAATAGAAAATGCAACTGTGGAGAGAGGGAAAAGAAAAATATAATAAAATAAAATCTTAAAACATCTATAAGCCTTGATTATTAAAATGATGGCTAAATAAAAAGGTCTTTACCTGGTGCTGGAAGGAGTATAACGTCGGCGCCAGGCGGACCTCTCTGGGAAGCACATTCCATGAATGGGGTACATAAAGATGTATCTATATGGGAAGTGTACACAAGAAAGAATATATCTGAAACAGTGCATACACTAACATCCATCTGTTGGGGGAAATGTGAAAAAGTGTGCAAACAATGCTTATGCCTCAAACTAGATGGATGAAAATACATTCTAATGATCGTGCAGCTTAAAGCAGTAAATGCGCAATAGGACCTGCAAAATAAAAACTGGATTTGAATAGCGCTTGACAGATTTGCTCATCCTTGCTGTGACATGCAATGCTGCTGCTAGGAGACAACCAGAGAAGGCAGAAAGGTATCTTTTCGAGACGCGGAGAGGTAATATTTCTCTGGGTACACCACAAAGAAAGACTTTGCATCCCCTCACCTACCACATCAAGTATATCTGTGAACTTTAGCGCACAAAAGAGCACATCTTGCTGGGATCCAAAAGCAACCAGGGGGTAGACATCACATCCTGCCTTGTGTGCATTTGGAAGGGTTTGAAAGCACGCAGATTCTAAGCCCTTGCCCCAAATATGACACTTCCTATACCCTTGAAGGTGATGAACATAACATCTGCATCACATGGAGAGAGAAACATGTAAAGAGCTAAATATAATGAAGGACACTGCATAAAGAATCAGGCAGTGCTGTCAATGTGATTGATACAAATTGGCTCAAAATCGGCATGATCAAAGGGAACCAAAGGCATGTAGAAAAAGCGCTGTGGCAGGGTAGGAAAACATCAAAATAGTCCAGTGACTGCAACTGAAACAAAGATCCCCTAAGAAGCAGTACAGACCTTCATGGTTCTTAACCATTCCTTTTCTACACCAAATAAAAATGAAACTTTTCTTTAACCGTTTAGCCACAGGGGAGTGAGATGCTCTCTTCCTTAAATCCTGCATTGGATGATTGGAGCTCCCTGCATCCAGGGGGTTCCTCCCAGTGCTGTGTAAAGGGAGGGCATGGTTATCCTTCAACTGGGATCCCAGGAAGGCCAGTAGGAGAACCCAGGAAGGACAGTTTTGGCCCCCACGGGATAGAGATGGACGAATTGTTAGAACAAGGCTTCTGTGCCCTGTCATTAAAAAAAAGCAAGAGGTCAGGCTTGCAAAATTCGACAGGTAAAAAGAAGAGTCAGGGATGGTTTGCAGCTCAGGGGTAGTGGTTGTGGTCTTCCATGAAGCCTTGACTGGGCTGCTTTACATACCCAAAGGTGACCACATCTGTGCCCAGGATGCACAAGAATTTCGTCTCTACTCTCGCATTATCCAGACATGCCCTCTTTGCAACCTCAATTAAATGTGAATGGGAACTGGACTCTCAGGGACCATCTGTGATTCCATGAGTGTGCATTCCATGACTGTTCAAAAGTGTGCAGTTGCACAAGTCCACAATTCCTCTCCCACTGTGGTTTTATGCATTAGCTATGGAGAAGATGTTCATTTTCCCCAGTTGAAAAGAACCCTTGCTTGCATTCAGGGATGTGAACAAGGTAAATTGGGTCTGGAGGAGACATTTGGAAGACCTCAGTGTGCTTGAATGCCCTACACAAGCCCCTTCAAACATACAACCCGACCCCCACTCCACTCGACTTTAGAATGGCAGGCATGTTTCAGGAGTCAAAATTCACAGATGGATTATTGAATTTCTGGCCTACGTGATACAAGGAATTGGGCTACATCCTCAGCCCATATCCTCCAGAAGCATTGCACCTGTAGGTAAGGAAATCCTTGCAGCCAGCTGAAGTCCCAGTAATATCTTGTATATCTGTCAGTCAAGTCGCAATCTTTAAAAAAAATGCAAAGCTCACAATTAGACGTGGTGTTGAGTTGCAATGAGCTTTGAGATGGAATTCTGGGGACTTCAACAATGCTCAGGTTTTGTGGATTTGCACATCTGTACTCCCCAGGTAGTTTGTTCCACTGCAGAACAACTCTTCTCTGCTACCACTCCTAACACTTGACTGGGGATCCCTCCCCCTGGCCTCTGTTGGGTGATAATGCAAGACTTCATGAGCCAGGGTACTGAGCACTGGGCTAAGCATTCTTCATTGTCCATGCCCTGCTCCTGCTGTGCTTCTGGACTGTGTTTAGTAGGAGTTCCCCACTCCATTCACCAAATGGAGAGTCCCTGGCCTTATGCATACCCAAACATTTTCCTGGTTTGTTAACTGCATTCCCAGTTCAGGGGAATAACAGGAAACAGTGGCTTGATGCAAGCCAGGATCTTCACATCAAACCAGCATGTGATAGACTGGCAAAAAGGAGGAGACCGGGCACTCCTAGCTTCACAAACTGTCATTTGGTACTTAGTGGCTTGGTTCCCATGAGCAGAAAACCCCATAAAGTAGAAGACTGCTTCCTTGTCTTTAACCTGCTGCTGCTGCTCCCTCTTTCTCCTCCTCCTCCTCCTCCTCTTCTGACAGGTGCATATGAAGCATCTATCAAAGCTTCTTGAGCCTTTCTAGCACATCAATACATCACTTTACAGAATCAATAAAAGCTTTAGAAGCTCAGCTAAAACAATGCGTGGAGAATGGCTATGTCAACAGGCAGGAAGAAATTAAGGAAGCCTTTAGAACAAATGGCTTTCCTGATGAATCTTTCCTACAGGAGAGTGTTAATACAGTGGTATCTTTTCAAATATTCTTTCTTTCGCAACATTGGAATTATTCTTCTAACAATCTGGTTACAATTTCTTACTTGCATACAAAATAAGTTAAATATAGTTCATGGGGGAAATGACCAAAAATATTTAATGGTTTTCTACATTCATTATACCAAAAAGAGGGAAAAATGCACATACAAGTACAAAATAGTTTGACTTTTAAATTTAAATTTTACTGAAAAGTTTCCAGGTGCAACCAAAGTGACAAATAATGGAAGGCATGCAAAAAGAGATGCTTGGCTTGTAAGCAGCTTCTGAGTGCAAAGAGCAGGGGTCAAAACTGGACTATTCAGTAATAAAAGTGAGGTGCCAGTATGCCCAGGAGAATATCGGGAGGAACTAATGTAGATGTGGGATGGGGAGAACTAATCAAACCATTCTGCGAGGACGGAACTAGAATCAGGGCAAACCTCACCCAAGTTTGCCTCTCCGGCATTGTGCAGCCTCCTCTGATGCCTGCCCTGGTCTTGCAAAGCCAGCTGAGGCGAGAGGAAGTCTGCAAACACTCGCAAAATGAAGGGTGTGCAACCGGCAATGCCCTTCTGTATCAGGTGCAGCAGCACAAATGCGAATGCAGGGGGTGTGGAAGAGGGACACCGCTCCATGCCCAGGCAATGCCCTCTTTTGTGCCCAGAAAGGCAGCAGTACAGCGGCACGTGCACATGGCACGGAAGAGGGATGTGGGCTGCATGGGGATTGTTCTGGCAAGCACCCCGCAGCGGCTGGGCGAGCCCACCAGATCTTCAGACCCAGGGCAGGGTCATGGCAGAGTGGACTGGAGTCTGGGAAGCAAAGCCTAGGGAGTCTGTTGGGGTCACACTATGGGAAGGAACGCCATCCCATCTAGGTGGTGGTGGACCTTTCCCCTTAGACCACCCTGGGACTATACAGCAGTGGATGGCACGCAAAAGTTTTCAATAAATAGATAGATAGCACAGGGTAAAACCTACGGAGAAAGCAGATCCCCAGGACGGCAGTAATGCCTTAGCATCAGGGGAAGCAGGTAGCTCTCAACCTAGAAGGGATGATTTGCAGTAGATCAGCAAGGATTTCTGACTCCCCCTTGTTTAAAAATAGCATCAACAAATGGATTCTTCTCCTGCCCTAAAAGATACTGCTGAAATGAAGTTCCATTTAGGTCTGGCATTGAAATCAATTTCTTGGGCTCATAATTATTTAATTCTTTCGCACCGACTTCCACTTAGTCAATCGGGGTTCTAGCTAAATAAAAAATAATTATAAGCCCAGAGGCACATGCTACAAGCTTCAAGTCTCTTCATTCTTGGTCTATAAGTCACCAGAACTTCACTCAAGTGTGAAATTCCTCCTCCCCACTCCCCAAAACCAAAATGAACACAAAGACAACACTTTTGAAAAACAGAAACAATTGAGGAAAAACACCGAGCCCCATCCCCGATTAACCACACACACACACTCACACTTTACTCCTGTTCAATCTAATTTAAATTTAGACTATCACATATTATCTTGCACACATGTTTTACTTCTCACCTATTAAATTACATTCACTGGGAACACTGCCAGCCAACAACTTCTGGCAGTGTCACTCTCGCTAAGGAATTACATTTCTTACATTTTGGGAACATCAGTGCATTCTTCCAATTTGGAAAGGAAAGTATCTTACAAGCAATTACAGAGATGACACAGATGAACAGGGACTTAAACCTGTAGTTGCTTCTCCAGGGCATGGATTCATCCAAGAGAAGTCAAGTTAAAACCCGTGGAAGGATTCTTTTGGATGACTGACAAATGATGGGAAAGGAAGCTTCCTTTGGATATATAAAAATCCCCCGGCTAAAATGAGCACCTTCTAGAAAGGCACCTGTTCTTTGCTCATGGATGGGTTGGGAGACCGTGATGGAGGGGGAGGCCAGGAAGGAGGGACTGCATGCCAGCAGCAAGAAAAAGAAAGACAACACTGAACATGCCAGGCTATGACATTCATTATCTAAATGAGATGAAAGCTGCTAGACTAATTAAGGAGACGCATAGAAGTACCTTTAAATGGGACTTGATCAGTTGGATCCAGATTTTTTCATGCTTAGAGCAGAAACCAAGACAATACAAGGCCAATTGCGAGATACCAAGGAGATCTGGGAATCAGGACAACAAATCACAAATATGCATATGCTAATTTACATATGTTCCAAAATCTGTGTCTCTTTGCTGCTTTAAGGGACACTGCTGCCTGAGGACAGGCATATTCACAAAGAAGGGATGCTTTAGCAGGGATAAGAGAACATCTGATTTCGGGGGGCGGGGCAGATTCAGGCAGGAAGATTCGAGGCATTGGGGCAGTGACTG
The DNA here is from genome assembly GCF_004798865.1 of Varanus komodoensis. NCBI lineage: Eukaryota > Metazoa > Chordata > Lepidosauria > Squamata > Varanidae > Varanus > Varanus komodoensis. The sequence goes on along the minus strand of NW_025335941.1, from coordinate 57,473,893 downwards.
AAGGAGGTAGCGATAGGGTGAGCTGAAGCTGGTTAGTCCAGGGGGGTGGGATGCAATAGAGACAACCAGAGCCCTGTGCCTGAATTTCAGCAAATGCAGATAGACAGCAGGCTGATGGAATCAGTGACCTCCCAGAGAACTGGAGCTCTCAATGAGAGATTTGGACTCCGAGCCATAGTAAGCCACCCCAACACCCATCTGCCCAGTAGGTCTACTCCAACTATTATTTTTTTATTATTATTATAGCATTTCTATGCCGCCCCTTGCCAAAACCTCGGGGCGGCTTACAACATGATAAAATACATTGAAATACAATAGTACGTAATAAATTACCATTAAATATAAAAATACAAAGAATACATTGATTTACAAAAATAAAATTAAAATTAACTATGACTAAAGCTGCTGCTCAACCTGCCCCTTTGCCTTTGCTACCCATTCAACAGGTTCATAAAGGGGGTTTTGGGTGTCAGCTTTGTCCCTTCCCTGGAGCTCCAGAGGGGCTGCTTTGATCAGTAGGAGGCATCCTCCATGTCCTGGCTGGCATGGCCCATCACCAGGAACGATGGATGTTGCAGGCCAAAGCATCTGGACAGCAGCACGTTGTCCATCCCCGGCTTATTCTACCCCAGCAAACAAAGTGCCCATGGCTGTAAGGACCCCAGCATCAGCATTGTCTGATGCAGGCTTAGATGCTTTGGGAAATTGCCAGGACCCATCAGAGCTGCCAGCACCATATAAATCCACAGCTGGGGGACCACGGGTACTGGAGAGAAGGTATCTGCGGACACCTTGCTCACTCAGACCTGGAGCAGATTGTGGCCTGATGGACCCCAGATGGTACCATTACCTAACTAAGCCACATTCTAAAGCCAAATGTCGGACTAGGATTAGGATACAAACACTGTTGTTCCAGACCAGACTGCAGGTCTCCACAATCTCTGGGTCTCCAGATATCACATCTGTGGCTGAGCCTTGGTGTAATGGGGTGGGCGTTCATTAATCATAAACTTAGTGGGAGTGCTGAGGCCTGGCATAGCTGCCTTCTGAAAGGAGCCAGATAACTTTAATGAAGCTCCTGAATTCTCCTGCTTCTGTTCCAAGCATTTGGTCTCTATCTCCTGGGCCCAGGCCAGCACCTCCAGACCTTCTCTCCTCTCATCCCACTGCAGTGTAAGAAGACACCAGGCTGCCAGAACCTCACTGGAGGTGGCCTTCCATCAGTGGTGTTCTGGTTGTGTCTAAATCCTACTCTAACTAATCTTAATTTTGTGGTGCAAGAAGGACATTGAGACCCTATTTTTCAACAGCTAATTGTATTTTGCTTTTTGAAGGAAAATGCATATACACTGAGTTGTGAAATGCAGCAGGAGTGGGAACGAGTGTGTTTGTGGTGGCACTAGAACTAGCCAGCCATGATTCAACCTGCTTCTGCTTGATACTCACGAAACTTACTTTGCTATAGCTCAGTTCAGGACAGGAGATTGTAAATGTACATAGAACAAGGAAATATCCTATATGCACCATAGTCCAGGCACTGAAATATTGTATGTTTGCAATAGCGCATCTGTCAGTTCTGGGTTTGTGTTTGGTTTTGGAAATTTTGGTCCATTTCCAAATCAGTGTAGGAATTTAAGTCCAAAACTAGCCACACAATAATTCACACAGATGTGGGGGCTTCCTCTACTCATTGTATATTCACTTAACATAATGGGTTTCTTTCAGCCTTTTTTGCCCAATTTATGTGTACTTCCCCTAATATACGCATTTCTGGCACATTTTCCTTAATAGATGCCTTTTCACTAACAAGCAGCATTGCAAAATTCAGAAAAGGAAGAATTCCAATGCATAAGTGCATTCTACTTCAAGTACATATTTGGGAGTATGAACTGGTTATGTTCATATAAAAATTCTGACGAAACATAGTCCTCCAGTGCATCTAAACTGTAATATGTACCCACAGATTATAAAAGACAGTGGTGGACTAAGAGAGAATAGTCTCGGGTTTGTGTTTTTTTGTTTGTTGCTTTCCTCCTGTAAAATGTGACCCAATTACTCTTTTTAGTTAAGCTTGCATGGATCCTCCCAGATGGATCCTCCCAGCAACTTGACTGACCCATGGAAAGCAAGGATGGTTTTGCAGGCAGGAACACTGTCAAGTACCATCCTTAACACTCTCCTTCTGTCTATTTATCAACTTATTCTAGCAAGAACATAGTGCAGGTGATATAAGCTATAAAGGGCCTCTCACATACGTCAGAGACATTCGCAGGTCTCTCTGCCTGGATGTTGGAACAGTCCATTGAAGCACAAGCAGAGGCTGTTCGCATAAGAAACTAGGAAACGATCCCTCATCGAGTACCCTATGCTCTAACTGGGTGGACTATTTTCTCAGGTCCACCCACTTGCCCATAAGTTTTAAATTAAGTAATTTAATTAATATGCTCATGCTCTTGCTATTCAAAATATGAAGCCCTTTGCACATTTTGCTAAATCCATATCAAAACCAAACAGAAACAAATTATTCACCCATCCATATCAGCCCCATTCAAAAGGCCCTGCGTTTCCTAGCAAGAAATAAGCCAGGAAGTACCTGAATGCTGCAGAGCTATTTAAAAGTGTCCTGTTAGAAAAAGCAGGTGTTGACTCTAATGAGGAACTCACCTGAGGTCTGGCTCCAGGGACTTCATGGAATCAGAGAAAAGCAGCAGATTCAGGTCCAGCCTTGAAGCTCTGGACCTGGAAGCACAAAGCTGTCAACAGCACAGTCGAAAGAGGTTGCCCATAACCCTCTGGAATTAAAGGGTTACAGGCATCTAATGCAAGGACAGAGATTAACACTTCTATACAACTCTTGGCCTGCAAAATACTCAGATGGCTGATTTCAGCAGAAGTGCTTTGCTGCAGAATTGAAGGATGTTTCACATGCTTCACATCCTGGTGAAGTCAATCCCCCTCCAAAGTTCTGCCTCTGAGGTCAGTTCTACAACCTCAAAGCCGCAAACATGTAGTTCTCTCCAAGCTGGCTATGAGGGCTGAGCGAACTCTGAGTTTCGAGGCTCAGCTTTGCTTTTTAAGTGTTTCTAAGGTCAGAACTGGAACTCTAAAAATCCTCTGGCTATCATAACTTTGACTAATGGAGATAGAATTGCAAACCTTTTATGCTTAACCTTACAGATGTTTTTAAATTTTTATCAAACAAATAGAAGCGTCATTTTACTCTTTTCTAGTTTTGACTGTCAAGGATGGGCTGTGGAAAGGCATCTGAGGCAGACCAGCTTTTGGGCAGCTTTTTTCAACTCATGAGCAAAAATTCCTCTCAAAGGTGGATTCAATGTTTTGTCACGATCTGGAATTCTAAAGATTCCCTGAAGAAGGGAACACTGGAGACAGAAGAAGAAGGGAAAGACCAAATATGAGATGCACTGATTCTATCAAGGAAGCCACAGCTTGGAATTTGCAAGAATTGAGCAGGGCTGGGTAGGACCTTTTGGATAGGACCTTTTGGAGGGTTTTCATTGAAATTGGGGATAACTCAATGGCACATAATAACAAGAATAGAAGTACATGTGCAGGTTCTTACCTTAATTGAAAATAAAATATATAAGTACAGAAGGTTCCCTATCTCTATTTCTTGTCAACAGAAAAGCTAAAATGCCGCCACAAGGCAGCCCAGAATTGTTTACTTTTAAGCATTTACTGTTTCATTGCTGAATTGTTTCTTAAATTGTTGTAAACTATCATGAGTTCATGAATGAATGACAGTATAGAAAAACTTTAAATAAATAAATAATGCAGAGTGGTTAACAGGAAAATGCATCTCTGCCCTTTTTAAGTGAAAAAACAGACAAACAATGAGTAAAAATAGTTCTTGCCACTTCATCTTTTTTAATTCTTCCAATTAAGGTAAAACCTCCCACTGCAAAACATGTTCAGATTTACACACACAGAGAGAGATACTTGCCAGTGGGTTGGGACTGCAAAAGGGTTGGTCTGACTTTAGTCTGGGATGAGGAAGGAGTCAGGAATCAGCAGCAATGGGACAAAGCCAGTGGTCAGGATCCTAGAGCAATTTCCAGGACAAGCCACGAAGTGATGGATGGGAGAACCAGGGAGGGTCAAAACAGCCTAATCTGTCCAAACTGCTCTTGGAGACAGGTTTGGCTTGATCACTCTTTAGTTTGCAGTTTGTTTGTTTGTTTGTTTTGCTTCATTCAAATGGAGAAAGTATGCATTTCAAGGTGCATTTTTAAAAGGTGCCTGGACTAAAATTGACTAAATGTCATTAACTGAAAGGTCAAAAGACAGGTTTTCAAAAAATATACATTTCAAATTATGCATTCTTCAAACATGAACAGTAGTCAGGAAATGGGAAGACCTTTCTAAAGAAAAGAATTTAAAGAAAACTACTGTCCCGTATATGTTTGGGGCTTTTCCCATTCCCAAAAGTGCCTTTAACACATGTGAGATTTGGAGGTCTGTGCAAAACTGGAAATGTACAGACCCAAGCCACATATTTTAGTGGTCTATTCTAGTTCAAAAGGGACAAATAAGTTAAATATTGGAAAGAAACAAACTGAAATGAATTTCTTTCCCACCCTTTCTGGGCAGTGTTGCATTTTCAGACTTTCAGTATTCCTTGGTGCCTAACTGGAAATATAAGATTTTAGAAAAATTAGACAAATACACTGCAATACTGAGCATATTTATGAGGGTGTAAATCCGACTGTATTCTTACTAGATCCTTGCCAGATTGTGCACAGGTTGTTATTACGACTATGCCTGCAAAGCTCCTGTATATATTTGGATCATTTCAAAAGCAATCCTCTGGAAGAAAAGAAAACATTACATCAAACTTGGCTTTAACTATTCGGAATTATTATTCCTGTGTCATATAAAACAAATCCTCCTTAAAACAGAAAAGTCAAGTGATCTATTTTTGCAAGAGGATTCCAAAAGTATCACATAACTCATTCATGTTCCAAAGACAAGTTGCCTAAAGTAGAAAAAATGATTATGATATTTCAAAAAACTTCTTCCTTAAAGTGGGCTGGAATACAGGAAAAAGTGGATGGGTCCAAATGTACACACACTCAAGCAGTTTGTGGATAATGTGCAGCCTCTTATGCAACCTACACATCAGTGGACTCTCCCCATTCCTTGTTAGCAGCTCTTTATCAACCCACTGGAAGCAGAAACACTTGTTGACATGCAGAGCTGGCTGGAGCCAGGGGTCAGACTAGATGGCCCGGGAGACCCCTGTTGACTTACTCTGTTTCTATGTTTCCATGTTTCTATGTTGTGTCTGGAATAAGGCAGCTCAGAAGAAGACTCAGAATGGAGGTCCACCTACTTGTCTTGATGCAGGAACAAGCAGAGAAACAGAAATTGCTGAAACACAACCGCAGCATTGGATACTACAGTGGGAACATCTGGAAGGCCATTGGGAACAAGACAAGGAAGTGGCATGTGTGTATCTCCAACAGGCAGTCCCCGAGTTATGAGCCTCCGCATTATGAAGAACCCATTAGTGCATTGTGAACAAATTGCCATAAATCTTATTAATTTACAAAAATCACTGCAGAAAATCATCATCACCATAGAGTGAGAGGAAGCAAAAGGGGATAGAAGGAACATGCCTTCCATCCATGCAGAGAGGGAGATCTCTCTGGCATTTCCTGCTACAAAGAGGAGGTGCTGGTGAGTTTGGGCAGAAGGGTAGAGATATTTGTGGTTTTTCCACTTGCATGGGAGTCCTGGTCCCCTGACCCCCACAAATGTGGAGGGCTGACTATACATGATCTGACTTACATACAAATTTGTCTTAAAGACAAATTTCTATTTTTAACCCAGGGACTTCCTGCAAATGGTCACCCATGGCCATTTTGTCTTCATCTCTGGATTTATCTCCATTTCTTGCCCTCCATCAGGACTTGGGTTGGCTGTTTGTTCCTGTCTCTTATTGACTGGGTTCAGACAACACAACAAACCATGATGGGTTTTTTTCCTATTGTGGGCATGTCTTGTTGTCTAAACCCACTCCTGGTATTTCATCATGGTAAGTTTGGTCTTTAGAAAGTGCAATAAGAAGCAATGGTTTGTTCTATGGTTTCTCCATACCACCATGGTTTGTCATGTTGTCTCAACCCAGGATCATGATTTCCACTGTCCTGATATGCAGCAACCACAGAGTCCTTTGCAAAGGCAACTGCAGGAGCTGCTCCCTGGGAGAGAATTCTAGGCACAATGGCTGATAGGACACATGGCAACAGAGAGCGGACTGAGCAGGGAGGATGGAAAGCACACTAAAGTTGAAACCACTTGATTTTCTATCATGGCAAAAAACCCAAAAACCGTGGCAAGCACACAGGGTTGCTTGATATGTTGTATAAATGCAGCCAGTATCTGTTGTCTTAGACAAATGAATTCGTGATGCTTAGCGTTCTCCAACTCATTAATTAATTTTGTCTTTGGATCATCTTGAGTTTCATCTAAATGTCAGCCAAGACCTGGCAAGGTCACTGACTTATCTGTTGGCCATACTTCAATTGCTAAGATTGCTGTTACTCATTGTTTGGATGAGTTTGAACTAGATGTGAGCCACAAAACAGGTTGCTTTGGACAGTACCTCTGCAACTTTATCACACCAAGGATACCTTGGAATGTCCAAGATGTGCAAGCAGCTATCTTTAAAACTTTCTCCAACTAGTTAAGTGCAAAATGCATTTTGTCCCATTTGACTTATTTACAAGCTAATTTTTATCCTTTTGGTGCTCCATTCTTAATTTCTTGTATAAGTTGTTTCAGCACCTGTGGCAGTTCTGGGGGTGATTTAAATTCGTCCCTGAAACTTCCAGAGTTGCTGAAAAAACAATTGCCCACCCCAATTTGAAATAGTTTATTTTATGTGATATCAGTCTGTAGGCACAGCACTAATGAGGTTATATTTCAAACTCAGCATTTTGGAGTGGGAAAAAAAGCTTCGTTAATGCTTTGCCATTTGCATGCAGAGGTCTTGCTGTTCTCTGAACAAAATTAGTCTGTGCTATCTCAGATCTCAGATACTTTTGTTATCTATCTTTATAGAATAGTTTTTGCCTATAATTCCACTGAAAATGACATCGCTTCTCTCTCAAACGTTCTCTGATATTCCCTTCCAAATGGCTGCAGAGCAAGGAAGTTACCGCATGAATCTCTGCCTTAGAGATTGAACCATGGAAGATAAGCATCACAGTGAGTGCATTCGAGTCTCAGCTGTAAATATGGTTATTTTTTACCTAAGAAACAGCCTGCAATCTCTGGTAGGTTTATGTTTGCAAAAAGTGATTTTCAGACAATGTGAGAAGTCGAGGACAAAATGGGCATTTCTTGAAAATATTGTAACACATGTCCAGTTTGTAGGCTGGTGTGTCAATGACCAAGCAGCCTCTTGAGGTCACCTGTGAGGTTCTCTGGATCCAGACTTGGGAATTAATTTCTGAGGCTTATTAAAGCTCTCCTCAGAGAGATCGCAACCAGAAAAGAAACCCCAGTCCCCCCTGTTCAGTTTTGCCATGCTCTTCTGTTCCTCAAATCTATCACGATGACCCTGAAACGCACTCCCCCTTCCTTTCCCAGTAACCCTGAAAAAGAGGTAGGGGTGAAGCCCCTTCAGAAGAAACTCTCCCTGATCATGGAAGATCTCAATAACTTTATGCTGGTGGCAAATGTTCCTTTCCTGGGCAGCATCTTGGAGGGATGAGTGCCAAGCCGCTCCAGTATCTACTGGATGAGAGCAATTACCTGGATGCATTCCGGCTGATACGTAGCCCAATATTTAGCATGGACACTGCCTTGGTCACCTTGATGATGACCTATGTCAGCAGAGAGACACAGAGAGTGTGACTGTGCTGATTTTCCTTGATCTCTTAGCAGCTTTGGATATTGCTGGACATGACATTCTTCTGAAACACTTATCCAAATTTTGTTGTTAGTTGCGAAGTTGTGTCCAACCCATCGCAACCCCATGGACAACATTCCTCCAGGCCTTCCTGTCCTCCACCATCCCCTGGAGTCCACCCAAGCTCACACCAACTGCTTCAGTGACTCCATCCAGCCACCTCATTCCCTGC